>NW_006438073.1:1867432-1889130 GCF_000325575.1 Pteropus alecto
CACTTGGCTGGCTCTGTGAAAGGTAAAGGGGGACCAAGGAAAAAGGAAAAGTTTTGCAATGATCCAAATGAGAGAAGAAAAACTCAGACATTTACAGTAGAAAGGTAGAGTATGCATCACTTTTAATTCATTTGTTATTCACATGAAATATATTTTTGGATTCCCTGCTTCGTGCCACTCTCCTTGGATGTAGAGGAAAAATTAAGAGTAACACTGTGTTGACTCTTGTGAGGTTTACAATACAGTAGTGGAGAAAGCTATTATCCACACAATTCAAGAAGACAGTGTTTATTTATTTAGGTAACACTCTACAAGGAAAGGTGTGGAATGTGGTAAGACTGAACGGTGGGAGTAGCAGTCTAGCGTAGGGGTTACATGCGAGACTCGAAGCTAGATTCTCCGAGCTCACACCCTGGCTCCATTGCTCAGCTTCTTCCTGATACTGGGCACTTACTTAACCTCTTAGTACTTTAATTTTCTCATCTACCGGTGGGGTAATAGTACCTACCTCGTGGGATGGTTGTGAGATTTAAACGAGCTTATGTATGTAAAGCCCTTAGAACAGAGCCCACCCATGATAAACACAATATAATTATCATCAGCCAACCTGCTCTGGGAGGAGCTGTCAACAAAAGCTTCCTTAGGAAGTATCAAGTCAGATGAATGTAGAAGGATAAATATGAGTCAATTAGAGTAGGTCGGTCCAGACAGGCAGAAGGGCTGATGTGAAGACCCTGAGACTGGCAAGGAGTTGCTGCATCCAAAGAACCAAGACAAGGCCAGAATGGCTGGTGTTTAGTCAATGAAAAGAAAGCGCTATGAAATGAGAGTAGACAGTTAGGGAGAGGTAGATCACACAGAGCATCGTCTGTTAGGAATTTAGCAGAACTTAGAATTCTTGAGAAGCTGTTGGGCATGACATCGTCTGATTTATGTTGTTAAAAGAGAACCTTAGCTACAACACGAATAGCGAGGAGGCAGAGTAACTGATGGGAGGTTAATCAGGAGGCTGTTTTTGTAATGTCATGAGTCAGTGGTGGAGCTTGGCCACTCGTTGGATGTGACAGGAATGATAAGAGAGAGATTGGGATCAAGGATGAGTCCAGGTTTTCTTGCTCCAATGGCCTGGTTAGATATTGGCATTCTGATCTGTCTAGAGGCAAAAACCGTGGTGGAGGGGTAGGTTAGGCAACTTGTAAATTACAATTATTTGGCCGGACTCGAGTATTTAGTTTGGCTGGAAATAACAGAAGGCCCACTACCAACAGTAGTTTAGCAAAAACTAAGTTTGTTTCTTCCTCACAAATTCGTAGGCTAATGTGGGCTGGCGTGGTTCACAAGATCCAAACCCTTTCTATCTCGTTACATCACACATGTGACTTTTGTCCTCAAGGTCACCCTATGGACTGCTACTCCAACATTATGTCCATACGCTAACCAGCAGGAAGGAGGAAGTGAGGGGTAGAGGACCACTCCCTCCCTTTAAGGACATTTACTAGAAATTAGACATACTACTTCTGTTTAGATCCCTGCGATGGTTAATTTTATGTGTCAACTCGGCTAGGCCATGATGCCCAGATATTTGGTCAAACACTAAATGTTGCTGTGAAGATACTTTTTAGATGAATTTAACATTTAAGTCAGTAGAGTTAAAAGTAAAGCAGGTTACCCTCCTGAACATGGGTGGGCCTTGTCTAATCAGTTGAAGGCCTCAAGAGGTAAAAAGACTGTTGTCCCCCAAGGGAGAGGGCCTTCTGCCTACAGAGTGCCTTTGGACTCGGGTTGTACCATCAACCCTATCTTGGGTCTCCAACCTGCCAGCCTACTCTGTGGATTTTAGACTTGCCAGGCTCCACGATCACATGAACCGATTCCTTAAAATAAATCTCTCTCTCTTTACACACACACACACACACACACACACGCACACGCACGCACGCACGCACACACACGCATGCACGCACATGCAGCATACACACACCCTTCATTTTCTGTTTCTCTGGAGAGTCTTGAATGACACAATTCACTGGACCTGAATTAGACACGTGGCTATGCATGGCTGTGAGAATGGCTGGAAAATGTGGTGTTAATTTTGGGGGTTGAGTAGCCAGCTACAGTTCCAGGGAATGATTATGGAAGAATGGAAGAAGGGGTAGGGTAACGGAGGAAAACTAGTGGTCTTGGTCACATTAACTGTTTAAGTGTAGCTTCTAGGTTGAGTTGGAAATACTTATGACTTCCATGGGTAGAGTCAGGTACTCAGTTCAGACACATGGCCCTGAAGCATTGAAGAGAAGACTAGGATGAAGAAATAAATTTGGTGTCTCCAAATTGCATATCAATTTAAAACTGTGGACTTGACTAGGAGTCTCTAGGAAGAGATTATTGCATGAGATGAAACCTAAATCTGAGCTTGTAAAACTCCAACACTTGATGTTTGTATGAGTGGGGAGAGGTTGGCTAAAGAGCCTGAGCAGGCACGGTCAAAGAGGGAGGGAGAAATTATAATTTGAGATACATTTAAAAGGTAGTTTTTCTAAAAAAGGTAAAATCAGTTGAATTTAGATATTAATTAAATGTGAGGTAGAGGGAACGGTGAGTTAAAGATGACGCCATAGTATTGGTTGATGGGGAGACAGTTATTACTGAATAATGAATAGAAGAGGAGGAAGAGTGGAGAAGAAAGGAATGAACTTGAACAAGTTTGGCTTGTGGACAGCCCAGGGTAAAAGCCCAAGTGGCAACTGGACATAGAAGTCTGAAGCTCCAGAGAGATACTGTGGCTGGGGAGAAAGATTAAGGGGTCCTCAGCTTATCCAGGTAAAATTTAAAGCCACAACATAGCGTATGTGAGAAAGGCAAAGAGAAATAGATGAAGGACAAAATTCTGAAATGCAAAAATCTGAAGAGGAATTCTTAAAGGCAACCAAGCATGAGTGGTCAGAGGGATGTCCCCGAAGGAAAAGGAATATTTTTAAATGTATCGCCCAAGGTCAGTAACATAAAGACTAAAAAAGTTTCCTTAGAGTTGCCAGTTAGAAAGACAGTACAGGAATTTGTCTCAGTGGTCCAGTGTGGTGGTGAGGGTGGATGCCACACTGTAGCTGAAGAATAAAGTGATAAAGGCAGAGGAGAGGAAGAAAGCTCTCTGGAGGCTGGCTAGGGGCCAGGTGGGAGGGGTCGTTTGTTTGTTTTTGTCTTTGTGGGAGCTACTTTATCATGCAGATATGCAGAGGCAAAAGAACCAAAGAGAATAAACAATCAATGAGAGGACTGGCTGACAGAGAAGATCAAGTTAGCTGAGCTGAGGAGGTCACAGAGATTCCAGGCTATGGCGCTGAGTCATCATCCATGTGCCTGCTGATGTCACATGGAAGGCAGTAAGACTTAAAGGCGAATTGAAAAAAGGAATCTCTGTACACTCACAGCATTTAAAACGATGCTTTGCACTTACTAATTGCATTAGTTCATTTGGCAATCCATGGATGATTCTTCCATGTTATTTATAAGGTCTGCCATTTTAATACAGAAGAAATGCTGGCTTCATTGGAGTTTAGTGCAATTGTTCATTTGGGACAAGTTCTCCCACGGTTCCCCTACTTAATTCCTAATTTATTCCCGTTCCACAGCTCCACATCTTTGTAATTGAAATGATTGTCTTGGGACACAGCCAATTCGGTTCTTCTAAGAAAAAATCATTTCTAGAAATTCATTAGTAGGTTTAGATCAAAAATAAAATTAAGGTAAATTTTCTGTCTGAAGAGAAGGTAAAGCAGGGGAAGGAGAGGACTGTTTGGTGGGTGACACTAGGGCCCATGGGCTGGATAATTAGAGTCATTTCCTTTCCAAATCAAACGTACCTTCGGTATTTTCCAACTGTATTGGTCAAACACATTCAGGACACTTTTTCTACAAAGTGCTACCTGAGTCTCAAATTAGATCATTTCAATCAGCTTCCCTTTTTCTGTCCACAGTGTCTAAGCAACACCCGATTTGGGAATAGCATACTAATAATGCCATTATTATTAAGGCAGCAGGTGGCTTTTAATGAGATCTTGAAACAGAACTGTGTCCTCTATGTCCAATCAAAATCCACACTTTGCTGCATTGAAAGAAAACACTGAACCATTTTTCATAGTTCTGGGGAGATAAATCAATGAAGATTGTGATGATTCTAAAAATTAAAGTTTCTGATTGAACCTATTTTTGTGTTTTACATTATGGAAAAATATTATTTTTTTTAGAGATGAACAATAACTGGCCTCAAATAAAAAGAAATTCATGCAAATGAGTCTAAACCTAGTGTGAACAATTAATTCTGAACTACAACTAAGAAGCTCTATTTTCCGATTCTCAAACAGTTTTATTGAGAGAAACCCGAAAGTCTGTGAAAATGCATGTACTTATTCAGCATGAAAGAGCGTTCCAGCAATAAGAACTTTTAACAGTTTAGCCGAGCAAAGAGCTGCTATTACCTTTTCAAACCCAAATAGATCTGTCAAATTTTTTTGTTTTTGTTTTTGCTTATAGCTCAGAAAGTTCACTAAAATTTCTCAGAAATTACAATCTATTTTTGAAAAGCTTGTTGGTTTAGAAGTAAACAGAATCCAGATCCCTCACCAAAGGAATAAATGCTCAGATTTTAAATGATTGTTTTCTTAAAGTTCATCATCAAGGCTTGTACATATAGGTGTGGAGTAAACAGATGACCATTTATCACAAGTGCTTTTTATAGTGCCAAAATATTAAGAACTTTTGCTTGGTGGATCTCAGGTTTTTCCTTCTTTCATTTCCTACATACCTGTTTGCTTATAGATGGAATCAAAAGATTTACAGAATGAGGTCATCTGGACTTCCTAGGCTCCATAAATGAGGTATCGTCTATAATATAAGGGATCTTACCTTTCCCTCTCCTTTATACCCCACGGTTTCTGGCACAATGGCCCAACTGCTGGTTTAACTTGCTACATAAAGAAAATGCTATAAGTCAGTGGCATGTTGGCCCCACTAATAACTCACATGAGTTTAGCTTCTAGGATTTAGAGAATCAATTGCACCTCATTGAGGACCCAGCAGTGGGGCTTTGCGGTCCTCAAATCAATTCAGTGGGTGCGATGCCAAATGAATGGCTGAACTGAGGAGGTCAACTGAGATTGACTCGTGCACAGATTCCTTGAGCCTGAAAAGTTGGACCAGCTGCTTTGTCTTGTCTTGTCACAGCATGTATTTGAACCAATTCCCATCCCATAAACATCAAAAAAGGAAGCATCAACAAGCACCAGTGTCAGGAGCGGACGTTGGGAGCTCTGGAAAGTTCTTCAGCAAACCCCGAATACGGAGCAGGCGTCGGAGGTGCGGACCACAGAGAGGAGATGTGCTTGCCTTAGGCATCTTGGCAGCTTGGGCTCGATTCCAGGGGCACTGGAAACCCCCTGACTACTTAAAACAGGAGAGGGACATAAGAAAATTTGTATCTGAGAATTAACGAGCAAGACTGAAAACAAGGAGATAATGTAGCAAAGCAGGGATACTGTAGATGCAGGGAGCATGAGCTAGAGCAGAATGGTTGAAGAAAATAGAAAATTTTGGAGAAATGCAAAATAAGCCAAACTGGCAACGGAGTGCTTAGGAGTGGGGATAGAGTGGGATCGAGGATGACATGAGCAGCTGTATGAATGATGATATCCAATATCTTTATCTGGGAGCAGACTTAAAAGTTTGCCCCAGAAGTAGAATTTTATCACATTGAAAAGAGACAAAGGAATCTCAGAAGGTAAAGTTCTTAAATGATAGGGGACCACATACTACTTATGCAATGTTCCCTGTGCAGATGTGGTGGGTGATCCATAAAATTCTGATATCCTCTGATACCATGATACCGCGGGGTGTTTCCGGTTTTCCTATCATGTTTTTTATTATTATTATTATTATTATTATTATTATTTTATTCTCTTCTCTCTCTCTGTATTTTAACTTGCATCTTCTTTTCTCAAACAAGTATATAGCACATAATAGAAATGCTATTAAAAGAAATTCATGCATAAGTACCTCACATAGCAAGATGTAAATTTTCTGTACAGATAATGTATATTTTGAATACTTACATCACACCTTACTTGTTGAGTAGTGATTTGAAAAGAATCGCCAGTTCCTTGTATAATGTAGGCACTATTTCTTTTTCTGTAACTTTTATACCCATGTTTTAAAATCAGGACAAGAAAATGAGTTAAGACATCTCAGCAGTGAAGACGCATAAAGATTTTAAAAGATGTGGTTCTTCATAAGTATAATTTTAATAACAGCATCACCAATAAATGCCAGTTCTCATTTTACTGTCATTATTACAAAGAGAAAGAAAATCAGCTCACTTTATTTGAATGTGATGGAAAAACATAATTCCTAATATTGTGAGTGATATTATTAACTTTTCAACAAAAGTTATAGTCTTTCTTTTAAATATGTTATTATTATAAATCTGTTTCATTTTTAACACATCCAGGAACCAATATTATAAGATGTCCGTTTTACCTGATTTCATAATGGTAGTAAATTAGAAGACAGGTTTTGCCAGGCATAAATTTGCTTTACTGAAAACTGTTGGAATGCCTCTGAGACAATGACAAGATATATCTGAATGCCCATTGTGACTATGATTGCCATTGTGACTTACATTCGAAAGGAAGAGAAGGAAATAAGGTTTTCTATGTCTCCTTCAAAACAGTTCGTTCGTTCATTCATTCATTCATTCATTCATTCATTCTCTTATTCTTTCATTCATTCAAGAAATATTTATTGAGTATTTACTATATGTGGACATTTCTGGCCACGTAACATCCATTACTCCTTCTAAGAGCCCCCTGATTTCCTTTTGGGACATTTACTTCCCTCCACTATTTGAAATCTCGGGTGGGTGGAGAGTCAGAGAAGCTCTATCCTCCTTCAGAAGCCTAATGGCTCCTTTTTCCATAGCTTCCTTTTTACCATCCTGGAACATCCAGCCTCTTGACATATGACCTAAAATTGGCCGGTTAGACACTTTCTCCTGGAATGATAAACTTTGAAAAGAAAATGGGTTGGAATCGGTGCCTTCATTCCAGTGCTGGTGACAGAGAGGAAAGAAGAGATGATCTTTGAGTATTTCCTGTCTCTGAAAACTTCTAGTGCTTCTCGATTCCTGCCAACCGCAAAGCTGCTCCTTCCGCCTTCTCTTTCGTCTCCTCTGTGAGCACCTCCTTCTTCTTCCAATAACTTCCCTTTTCCCCTTCATTTAGCTTGAGTTCATTTCTGATTCTGGCAGCCAAAGAATCCAAGCTAATAAAGACATAAACCTGAATTCGAGGAGCTTATAGTCTAGTAAGCGCATAATAGATCTTTAGATCACAACACTCTTGAATGACAGTGGATTCCATGCCACCTTCGATACTCTATTTTTCAAGCCACCAGCATTCTAGACTTGACAAATACCAGGAGCACACAGTCCCTCTCATTTATTCACTGCACAGCAGGAACCCAGCAGTATATTTCTGAGTTGCTCTGTTACTTCAAGAGAGTGAACACATAACAGGTAAAACACGAAGCAAGGATGGTTTTGTCTACATAATGATGACCAGGGCGAGTATTAAAATAACATTAGCTCCGTTTTAACTCTAAGTAATTGATGGCAGATGTATTCTCCACCACAAAGACCAAATCTACCCACTCAACAAGTTAATGTGCAGATCAATTTTATTTTCTTACCAGAAAAGCCTACTTTACATTATTTTTGGCATTTGATTACATTAAAAAAGATTTAAATCAAAGGAACCAAAGCATCCAATATAATTTCATGAGAAATAAATCAATTACAGTATACAGTTTCATTGCTTTCAGGAGATAGGAAGAGTAAGTCTAACTTTTTTCTAAATGGACGTTACTGGATCACTTTCTCACGCAGCCTCTGCACTAGAGTTGAAAGAGATTTTTGCACAAATGCCAATAATGGTTTTAAACAGTACAAATACTTGCTTGAAAATGAATACTAATGCCCTCTTTGGAACTATTGTGGTCTATCCGGTCAATAATATTCATTTAAAAAACTTTCTAAAAGTATTTTCATACAATAACTCCTGAAGATAATGAAAGAGCCATTATGGTCCCCTGAGTCAATAATCTCTGTTTTTAGTATGTACTCCAAAATTCATTTCTTTTCCTCTGTCATTGTTTGTTTGAACTATTTCAATTAATTATTGTTAAGAGGAAGAGTTGTAATTGGTTTGAACTTTATCTTTAACTGTTATTCATCATACAGTTCTCATCAGAGGTTACTTCTAATATATTATGCTAGGTCATTACCCATAGCTTAGAGCAATGGAAGATGGCCAAAATCATCTGTTGGATTGAAAAAAGGGTGGGGTGAAATAACGACAACTTAAAAAAATTAGACAAGAGCAAGTTTGTGTGCTCGGTTGGGCCACGTTGTTGCAGATAATTTCAAGTTTTCTAAATTTTTTTTAAAACTTAGCTTTACAAAATGGTTATATCAGAGATGTTAAATCTGGCCAAACAACACAAGCATGACCAACAAGCTTAAAATAGACTGTTTTGAGCTGTAATTTCACATTTATTTGATTTGTGGGCTTAAGAGACACTTTAATGTTTAAAATATAGGCATTTTAAATATGGTTTACATATTTAGTATCTGACAATTGAGACTAAAATTGCTTATTCATTAATAGAAACTCTGCCAAGGTTTTAAGGATTAAATTGTTAAATTTATTCTGGAGGGAAGCACTGACGATTTAAAAAAGGTTACATTTATTTTTTAAAACATCTTGTTTGTATGTATGTATGCATGATTTAAAGTGTTGGTATTCTGTAATTTAACCGTATGATTTTATGCCTACTGCACTTTGGATGGTCATGAAAATGAGATGCCTGCTCTCCTTGCCTCTCCGCTGAGCAATACTTCAATAAATATTTTCTTTCCTTTCTCTTCTATTGTGGTTTTATTTAAAAAAAAAAAAAAGAAAAGAAAACCTTTAGCTTAATTATTTAAACCTTGGTTTATTTTGCTGGTGAAAAGAGGCTAGCATTGCTGCCTAGCCCTGTTATTCGAATCTGACAAGGTTTACAATTTCAATTAAGCAGGGTTTTCTAATCTGCTGGTCTTGCCCTGCTGGCTGCAGTGAGATTCTAAAAACAGGGCAGCTGTGGAGCTCTCCCAGCTGTGTGGAGAGGAAGGGTAGATGGACTCCTGATGGCCTCTGGAGGGACCTGAATCTGTAGCGTGAGGAATAATGATGTGGCCATGGGGGGGTCTGGGATTGGGCGAGGGTGGGGTGGGGTGTTGGGGGGGGTGGTACCTAAGTGGAAATGAAATGGGACCACATGCTGGGGCCGTGTGGACTGAGGGGGAGGTGAGTCCCGCCTTCGCCTTCGTAGGAAGACTCACATTCTTTGAATTGATCACAGAAGCCAGTAAGTTGTGGCTACTGTAGTGCCTAGAGTCTACAAAGATAAACCATGTGAGGAAAATAAAGACCAGAGCCACTTTCCAGCCTAGGGAAAGTTCTGACTCTGTAACTCTCATGCCCCGGTAGGGACCTCCCCATATGCCCTACGAGGTCTGTGTTTGAGTTAGCAAGATTAATCACCGAAATTAGAGCCTTTGATAGAATTCGCTCATTGAACTTTTTTGGTAGCCGACCATGTGCCACATCCTAAGAGTTTGGGAAAAAGCAGTGAGCAAAGACCAGCCCAGCTTTCAGCCTTCATATACCTTCATGAGAGAGATATTCATCAAAGTATAGAGAGAAAAGTAAAATTACAACCTGGATAGGAGAGGTGGTAGATAAGAAGCTCTGACCTGGTCAATAAAGGCCATCCTAGGAAATAAGGGTTTGGGTGAGGGCTGAATGACTAGCAAAAAGTTAAAAATAATGACAATACTAATACTAATATTTCTAGTGATAACAGATCACATTTCGCAAGTTTTATTATGTATTTGGTGCATCGTTTAAATGTAATAATTCATTTAATCCTCACAACAACTCTGGAGTTAGTGTCATTTTACACAAGAGGAAATTGAGGCACAGAGAGGTTAAGTAATGTCCCCCAGGTCACATAGCTCTTAAAGGAGGAAGAGGAACTTGAATCAACACAGTTTAGTGCTAGAGTTCTTGCTTCTGTTAGGAGTGAGCCTTCAATGCAAATGCAGTTTGAAATCGTGGGCTCTCTGCCATTAGAAAATAATTATAATAGTGAATACTTAGAAAGCACTTCCTATTCCCCAAACACTGTTCTAAGCCTTCTGATTACGTTAACTCATTTAATCCTCTAAACAATACTTCTATTTTTACCTCCGTTCCACCAGTGAGAAAATTTTGAACTGCCTCCGGAGTCCTGGCTCTGAATCACTTTGCCGTTCGGCCCTTCACTATGTAGCTAGCAGGCAGGCGTGCAGGGCCCACCTAACTGTGCCATGGGAGGGTGACTGCAGTCTGCTTGGGGACAAAGTTTGTCCCAAAGTGCTATTTAAAAGCAGCTGGAGAGACCTGCTATGGGACGAAATAGGTTGTACTGGAAAAGTTTTGCTTCCAAATCGTAAATATGGGTATATTTTCATGTATTATACTGGCGTTCTTCGACTTGTGATGGGGTTATGTCACGATAAGCCCATCACAAATTGAAAATATTGTAAATCAAACAGAATTTTAATACACCTACCTACTGAACCTCATAGCTTAGCCTAGCCTACCTTAAATGTGCTCAGAACATTTACTTAGTCTCCAGTTGGGCAAAATCATCTACCACAAAGGCTATTTTATAATATAGTATCGAATATCTCATGTAATTTATTGAATACTGTACCGACTTACCACTAACGTGCACAGCTGAATGCACACTGGGCTTGAAGAATGTTTGAAACATTTAACTAACATTCTTTGCATTGTGAGAGTGTATTGTACCACAAATTGCTAGTCTGGGAAAAGATCGAAATTCAAAGTATGGTTTCTGCTGAATGCATATCACTTTCACACTGTCATAAAGTTGAAAAATCATAAATCGAACCATCATAAGTTGGGGACCATCTGTGCACATATTTATGTAGATTGTATATATTATATATATTTATATACATATAAAATCTCATCTTGAATAATAGAAATTCATGATAAAGAAGAAGCTGTGGAACAGAACCATAAATTAACAAATGGACCAGCCTATTGAATAAGGAATACAAGAAATCAGCTCATATACAAATTAAACCAAAGGGGATCCACTGACTCTAATAATTTAATATCTTTCACTCTGGGCAAAATCTTTTGAAATAATTCTCTGAAAAATCAAATGCTTTTTAAAAATATTTTGAATATTTGACTTTTTGTACATCTCGACATTTACAGATAAATTTAGCTGAGCAGACATTGCAGTACCATCTTAATCAAAAGTGTGAATTAGAGGCATGATGACCATTTGGTTTTCTATACAATAAATGAAAGATATGTTATCTGCAATTTTATAATGTAAAACTCAAGTATTTTTATTGGTTAATATTTGTTTACAATTTCATATCACTGTATATGATTTCAAAACAAGTCACCAGAGACAATACACATAATACTGAACTTTCTTCTAATATCAGGTTCATATGCTTTTTAAAAAGTTTAATATTAAAAAGAAAACAGCGTTCTCATATTAAAGGTTGGTTATTTATTTTTGAGTTGATATTCATAGTGCATGATGGTCATGAAAGGTCACCGTATGTCATCAGAGGGGTCAGCAGAAGTGAGAAAAATTGAATGTTACCGAAAGATTAATGGAACTTCATTTGCTGCAGTCTATACTGGTCTTCACACACCTAAGAATGAGAAGTTCGGTACCAGCGATCTAAAAATCATTATTCACAATCTGTTAAGTTAAATCTTTTAGTGAGAGCTGATTCTTACCGAGTGTCAGGCCAAATGGAGCCATGAAATACCTTTTTCTGTGAGTCCAAACCTTGGCGACTTCATCAGATGGTGAGGAAATTCACATCTCTCCGTTATGATCTATGACCGGGGCTGGGGCTTGGGGAGCACACAGAAACCGAGGCACACACCTTCAGATTTGGCTCTAGGGGATCCTGGACCCCCAAGCACCCCTGAAGGATAGAGAAGGATGAGTTTCCTGTAACTGCATAAAAGAACATTCAGCTCCATCTGTATATATATTCAAATCCAGATTTTCAGTGGTGAAATTTCCCACAGGGGTCATTATTTATTTCTTAGACTTCCATTATTCAGTTTTTAAAGAGTCCAGGTTCCAGATCAAGAAGTTAGGAAATTCTGAGTTACAGACATACAAACAAGTGTAAGTATGAAATTCCATCTCTCTCTCTCTCTCTCTCTCTCTCTCTATATAAGGTATTCAAAAAGTTAGGGACAATAGGACACACACACACACACACACACACACACACACAATGTTCTCTTTAAATACTTAAATCTGGAGATGTGTTACTATGTAGTTGATAGACATATTCGTAAAAGACTTCCAACAACACTCTGAGAACTTCGGGGGAATTTCAGTCCTTCCGTTGTAAGTCAGTCATAATTCCAGACCCCAAGTCCCGGGTTTTTCATCACTTGCTCTTGGCCTGTCTCAGATGGTGGGTAGCTTTTGGTACCCATTTGAGGAATGAATACAAATACATTTGGACTTGACACCTGTTAGACTTCCCATAGGGAAATGAAGATGCACAGAGATTAATGCAATCTGTGGAAAAAGGTAATTTTAATATGCATATTAATAGAAGCCTCATCAATATTTTCTCTACAAATAGCATGTAAATGGACTTTCCCAATATCATTAGGTTATTTCTAGCTTTACAAGTCATTAAAAAAAAAAAAATCGATTGTAAAAAAGTTGTAAAGACCTGTCTTCTCATCAGCTAGAATTTATCAGGTAAAGTCCTTCTCCCGATCTCAGAAATTCTTAAATAATGTGAAAATAAAAACCAGACAAAGTATTTCTACCATGAAAGACATCTTTCTTTCTATTCCTTTCACTATATTTGATCATGGACAATCAGATACACAGATGTTTAGAGACAGGTACATTTCCCTTTCCATGGATAAAATTACCACTAATATTTTGTCCATCATTCATCGTGACTATTTTGATTTTCTCCTGATTGAATTTCTTCATCTCCTTTGTTTCCTTCACATTTATTCTAAAGTTTTCTGTCCAGACTACCAATTTTTTTCTTTTTTAAAACATCAGTTCTGACAAAAGACTGTCAATTTCCATAGAGCCGGCCTTTTTTTGAAGGAGTATTTCTTCTTCAAAATACTGAGTACAGCCCATTTGTAGTTTGATTATGAAGGGATGACTTTTCTTCAATAGAATTGCTTCTTCCATCAAGAGAAGAAAAACACAGCTCCTTCCCTTCTCACTCAAATTTTAATACAAAAAAAAACCTGTAACATAGATCTATTGATAGAGAGTTAAATCCACAGTAAGCCACACATTTACCAAAAGAATTCATGGGTCTTACTGAGTCAGTAATTCCTATTTCGCTCAATGTTCTGAAAAGTAAGGGCTAGAATCAGAACACTGAGCTTTGTTTTATAATAATGATATTGAGGTTGTTTATGAGGGTCATGTTTGAATGACATATTCTTTCATGCTCATAAATCATGGGGGAATAGTAGCTACTGTCTACTCATCAACTTTTTTAATTCTGTGAAGTAAATCTCTCTGGAAAAAATGAATATTAATAATTAGACAATATCCAATTAGGGGCCATAGGCCAGAGCTAATCCCTAAACTCAAAAACCCACAAAGCACATGTAATAGTAGAAACTTAAGTTAACAAACCCTATTAACATAAAATTAATGATAATGGTGTAGTACGAAGGATTTCAGGCCCTGCAAATAAGAGCTTATTGACATAAAATTTTTGTCTTTTTCTCAGGAATTTATTTTCAGTGTAAGACTTTAAAATTGCCCTTTGAAGCAAAAATATAATCTCCTTTTTGCATCAGTTTCATAACTGGTATTTTCATCGATTCTTTCTCTCGAATCAAGAACACATTTAAGTCTATATTTTATTTTATTGGAACAGAGAGGTTGCTGTGTTTCCAACAAACTGAATGAGGAATCACTCCATTCCTAACCGAGACAGAGATGCCAAACAGATTTCTCATAATAATTTAGTTTTATTAGCATATTAATTTTACTAAAGAATTTTATGGCCATTATCACAGCAGTCTAATCTTTAAATGGGACTCCATTTTACAGAGAAGGCAATGGTGACTAGGATTAGTTAAGTGCACAACGTCACCAGTAGGTATCAGTTGAATGAATTCTGGCTGGCAGAATGAGTCTTAAGCTGTCATGATCTCTCTCCTGCTTGATGCCTCCATAACTTCATCTTCTAATAGTTATCCAGGGACTTGATGAGACTCCCTGTGGGTTTGAACCCTCGTCTTGACTCTTGGTTTGGCCACATAGAAGGGAAATAAAAGAGGTGGGAGAAGTAATAAATATAAAGTCAGTTTCCTTCGATCCATACAATGCTCCCTTTGGATCTAGTCTAGAGATTTTCTGGACTCTTTTACAATAAAGTAATATATTTTCATATCACTCTTCTTCATCTTGTTGGAAACTATGCAGAATATCAGGGATAGATCTGAAAATTACTTATGTGTCATCCTTGTAGACACAAGACTGGAAATTAACCCTCTATATTTCAGTTTTCACACATAAATAAAATCAAGCAAATGCTACTGGATAGGTAGGTATTCATTCAGCTTCTGAACAATGAAAGAAAAAGGGCTCCAAATATATTGAGGCCTAAATTATACAGTACGCACAAGTAGACATAGGCAAGAATAATCTACAAAATATTCCCTTTATCTATAATTTCATACGCATGCTTTTCATTTCACTAAATCAGAATCTAATAAGTGCTAAACCTTCCTTATTAACCAGATCTCCACCTCCTGCCCCCCACCTCCCTCCAATAAAATGCTGATACTACTTTTTCAGTTCCACAATTTCCAAATTCTTTTCATGGATACATTTTGAGTATGCTTGATTTCGTTTTTAAAAGTTTCTTGAGAACAAATTTCTATGAGATGCAAGCGTCATACTTTTAGTCTGGTCTTTTCTTTTCAAAATGAGAATATCTGTTCATTCTGGTTGTGAAATGTCCTCAGCTACTCCACACTACAAAGAGAGGGAAGAAATAATTGTATCTTTTATCCTTTCCATCCATATTCCCACAAAGTTTCATAAAATGTTTATTTCAGCCAGTACAAAAACTTAACCTCAATAGTTTTCAAAATGCAGATTTGAAATAACAAAGAAACACCAGTTTTAGCCTGTCGAATTGGCAAAGTTTAAGAAGAACGATAAAGCCCTGTGTCGGCTAGGGTGTGGAGAAATGGGTATAATTACACACAGCTGGCAGGAGTTTAGAACTGGTACAGATGTCTGTAGAGCAATTCCGTAACATCTGTCAAAATATACTAAAATGGCACCTACCTTTTAACCCAGAAACTGCACTTCTAGGAATTCCTAAGGAAAGTATCAGAGATGTGTAAAAGGATATTTGTCCAGAGATTATTCTTGTGCAGTTGGTTATAGTAAGAAAACTTAAAAAAAAAAAAAAATAGTTAAGCCAATTATGGTACATCTATATTATGTAACGATCATTTTATATAAGACTGTTGGACATGAGAAAATATTCATTATTCTTATGTAGTATTATTCTTATGTAGTATTCTTATGTATTATTCTTACGTAGTATTATTCTTATGTAGTATTTTAAAAAAAGAGTCTGTAAATTAGGACATACAGTGCGATGCCATAAACACTAAAGAGATCTGTTTCTGGAAAAAAGTACACCAACATGTTAGCAGTGGTTTTATCTGTGTAGTGGGTTTCAGATGTGTTCTTTTTAAATTTTCTTTATTCTCTTCTTTTCCTCCCTCCTTCCACCCCTTCTTTTTATTCTTTCTTCCTAATCTTCTTATGAGGAAATTTGGAACAAGCAGAGAGGATTACTGGGTATCTGCAATAGAAACCGCCCATTGTTTAAAGCTCCCTTTTCTATGTTATCTGATTTTAGTCTTTCATTGTCTTTGAGTTACTTTACAACTCTGTAAATTGTAGATAACTGAGCAATGCAAAAAAAAAAAAAAAAAAACTTTATCTTTCGACATACAAATTAATTCTGTCTAGTGGATATTCTATTGTCAGCCCTTCTTTTTGTTGGCAAAATTCGTTTGGTGTCTATATGTAAATTCATTTCAACAGTCCTTTACTTCATATTAATTTGTGTCGCTTTAACTTCTTTGAACTGGATGTAACATCTTTTTTAAAAAGTTAAATAAAATATCTCTCCAGTGTTTGTTTTATATCTGTATGAGAACCATGATTTTATCTTTTTAGAAAATTACCCTTTAACATAGGTTTCTCACTTTTATAAATTGAGCATGTATTGCTTTTTTATTAGAAAAATAACAGTAAATGTGATTTAAAAGAACAGATTGTGCTACCGTCCAGTATTACGTCTACATAGTATTTGTATAAAATATCTCACATCAAATTTTCTTAACATCTCTACAAATAAATTTAATAAACACTTATTGAACCCATAGTATTTTCAGGTCATTACGCTAAATTGTACAATGTATAAAAATGAATAAGACTATGGCCATAATGCTAAACACCTCATAATATTTACTATTTTTATACTAAATATCAAATATCTACTACTTCATTATTAAATAGCCTAAAATAGCAACTATTTCAAGATGTATTGACTCAAAATAACTTTAGCCATTTTTGCTTAATCCTTGCATGACAGAAACAATGCCGAGAAGCACACAAGCTGCTTAGGTGAAGCAGTGGTTGATTCAGGAATAGGCACCAGCAGGTTTCTGTAGCTTTGCATATTCACGAAGTGCTATTTGTCTTCAGAATCCAGCCATTAGCACATAGTCTATAATAGAGCAAAGAGTTAGCATAGTGGTAATAAAAAAGAACAAGACACAAGACTTTGGCCAGAGGAGGCAATTTGACTGTGATTATGCATAAAACATAAAGCACAGTACATGCTAGGTTGAACAAAATACCGGCTGTGGTCATCCCAGAATTCGTTTCAATAATAAATGATCTTTTATGTATACGAAGTGAATTTTTTTTCTTGGTCAAAGTCCATACTATAGAATGAGAATATGGAGGGAAATGTTTTATTGGGTGTTTGGGAGAGCTGCTCCCTCCCCATTCCCTTGGTTTTCATGAGAAGTTTACCTTAAATTCTTCTCACTTCTTCCTCCTCCCTTACTTTTTCCCTTGGAGATGGGAGAGGTCCAGGCATGGATTGGCCAAGTGCATAAAGCTGGTGGCTTTTCCTGCTTGCAAAGGAAACCTCAGAAAAACAATGGAGGGTTCTTCCTTTAGCAGGATAACTGGGCGGACTCCTCAGCCATAGCTCTGGAAAGCTCTTTGGTCTGGAGACAGCTTCCTGGGCAACTTCTCTTCCTTGGTCATAGCTGCTCGGGTGCAGATTGCTGCCATCTGACTTCCAGACACCGTGCAGCCGATCTTCTAAGGGCCATTAGCATAGCGTTCCATCATCCCAGATGATGGGATGGGGACCAGCATTAAGCAAGGTGGAGTCTTAATATTTGTACATTATTAGATTAGTTAATATCAATGGCTTCACCCTTTCTAAAGCCCCTAAATTAATTATCTCAGAAGTACTCCGCAAGGTCTAGAAGTAAATAACTGACACTCCTGTAACTCACAGGAATTACTCCTGTGACTCTGTGTTTTCCTTCCCAGACCAATGCAGCTCCTGACCCACTGGTTTGAAGCACAAACTCTATGAAGAAGCTGCCCCTCTATTTGAAGAGCTTTTGGTTGTGATAGTGTATCATAGTATAGAGCTTACTCTTTCGTAACTTCAGTTGGAAACAAATCTCTTTCAATTTTCCCAGCATCAGCAGCAGATATTTTAACCACTTGAGGTCTCCAAAATAAATATAAAATGTATTCCACAGCAGGCAGAAAGCCATCATCAAGATTCTCAGAAACTTAAACAACTTGAAGTTTAACCTTCAGTTAACATTTTTAGTCAGCACTTTCTACCCTTTCTCCTTTGTTGACCAGCTGGATTCTCTATTTAGTATTTTCTGTCAGATCTGAATTGTGCCATTTGGGTTACTTCTCCCCATTACTTCTGTGTGTGCGTGTTTTAAAAAATGTTCTAGAGTTTTCAATCTAATATCCCATTTTGTAACTCTAATATTTAATTGTTTTTTCTACATTTATAGATTTTTCTGTGGGGAAAAAAAGTAGTGTTTTTAAACTATAGAAAACTGGAAAATACTGAAAAGCATTGGGAGAGTGGAGAAGGGCAGAACTCATTTGTATTTCTTAACTGCTATTAACATTTTTGTGTTTGTTCTTATGAACTTTCCCCCCAAACTTATTTTAAAATGTGTTTTCTCGAATAGTTCTGTGTGTAGATTTGTATGTGCCGTGGATAGATTTAGTTCTAAAAGCAGAACTACAGGGGTCAAATGTGTTGCTTTTTAACTGGTCCTCAGGTTCTATGATTACTTCACCCTCCCCTGCTATTTATGCCGCTATCCATCCATCAAAGACCCATGAGAGAAAAGGGACCCTGGAAAAAATAGCAAATAACTTTTAAAGTTTATGCACAGAGAAACATTTTGTGACATTTGCTTGTAAGCTTTTTGTTTTTCTTTCGGCCCGGGGCCTGGGGTGTTGTTGGTTAATTTCCAGAAATTATCAGCTTTAATGTCATCTTCTTGGCACTTTTAAAAGGAATAATTTCGGAAATTCTTGTGATCTGAATTTTTCATTAAAAATTATTTTATCTTATTTTAAAAAAGACATACATACACATTACAGAAAAATCAAAAATACATGCAGAAAATCCCACAAAGAATATTTTAAAAAGAAAGCAAGAAAACACCAAACAGGGTATCATCCATCAGAAATGGTGTCGCTCCTTCAAATACGCTTACTTATTAAAAAGGTACACTTTATGACAGACTATCTTCTAGGCATGGCAATAAATAAGAGGAAAATCCCCTGCTCACAAGGAGCTTGCATTCTGATGGAGAGAAACAGACTTTAAACAGAAAACAAATTATGAACAAAATAATATTACCTTATAACTAGATTGGTATGAAGATGATTCATAGGGTGTATATAACAGGAGGACCTATCTATCTGTCTACCTACCTATCTACCTAATCTGAGAACACATATTTTCTGATTCTAACTCCTTTGACATTCTTCTCCCATTGAGGAAAGTGGAACTACATTTCCTTTTAAGGGAAGAAGTTGGCCCAACTTCAGAAATATCTTAATATCATGGGAACATGGATAAATGATGTCGATCGAATCAGTTTCATCTTAATTCTTCGTCTGTTCAGACATGATGCTAGTTCATTTTCTCTTACTCTATGAGCCGTGGAAAGATTTGAGGAGTCTGTGTATCTCCTAAAATAGTGCTCAAACTTTATTTGTATTTGCAGCATCTAAGGGAAGTGTCTAAAGATGTCTTCAAAATCTCAAAGAAATCTATAAACTCACATGTAAGAACCCCTGGATTTAATGTCTAATGCCCATTTTTACTCCAACGTTCTATGACATCGTTACTGCAGGAATATCCTGCAATACCAGGATGCATCAATATTTATGCTACTGTCACATCTGGTACATTTGGATCAGTTCAGGGTTGGAGCAGTATTTTAGTGTTCCAAGTAAATGTTGTTTCCAGTTTTCTCTTAAAAATCTGCATCTCTTCTCTATTTTGGGGTTCTCTAATCTCTTCAGATTTTCACTTCTGCTCTTGCAGAGTGGCTTATCTTGTACAGTTGCTGTGCCTATGAATAAAGAATCGTATGCGCACATATTCAATCTAAGTCCTGATGAATTCAAAAAGCAGAACTAAAAATGGCTGCACAATCATATGCTATGGTCTGGAATATAATAATTTTAATTACTGATCACAAAACAAATAAAGTATGTGTATGTTGGAAGCTATGAAAATGAGAAGCAGCTGCTTTAAATCTTTACTAGAACAGAATACGTAAAAACAAACAAACAAACAAACAACAAACAATGATGGATGTAGCCGTGCCGTCTACAGCAGACTTTTTTTTATTCCATTATGTACACATTTTTCATTCCGAAAAACAAGTGAAGCCATCTCCTTGTAACTTATTCTTCCTAATGGAAAATGTAATCAATGGGAGCTGTAGTTATTTATGCAGGATTTTATACTTCATTGACGTTCTCCAAATGAGATCTCCAGCATCCAGAAGGAAAGCTCTCCAATACATGCCAAAGAATTTCAAGCACCTTCCTACTGACATGTATTAGACACTAAAACAACATCATGTCCAAGAAAAACATTCGTGTGCCTTCAACTGACCTATCATTTGTTTTCTTAATACTGAGTTTAGCACATATCTCCCTTTTCTCACATTGAAAAGAAGAGAGTTTCAGATTTTAGATTAAGAGAAGAAAACTGATAGATGTACGGATTTAGTAACAAGAAAGAAAAAACCTTAAGAGCTCAAGCTAGAAGCCCACTGACTAGTTATATGTTCTACCCTATTATGCTAGAAACTATCGTTTCTTGCATGGACAGGTACAACTCGCCCTATAATCTATGTACATTTCAAATTTCTGTACATCGGTTTATAGTTAAAACCCACTTTAAATGCTTTCTTGCTCAAACTGTATGAGGGCAGGTGTCTGATCTGCCTTGTTCACTGTTAAGTTCCAAGTATTAGCATACTGCCTGACATCTACAGAAACTTTAATAGTAATTATTTGAATGAATGAATGAATGAATGAGATCATTATAAAGACACTAGAAGATATTTTCAGTTAAGACTTTTAATGATTTTCTAAATTTCTGTTGTCTAAATGAATATTTTCATAATATCAAATACTCAAAACTCACATATAGACTCAATGATTTATTAAATTAGATATCCCTTTGTCTCATATCAGTTTTTGATAACTGAAATAACCAAGGCTTTTGTGTAATATCTCTGTAGAAATTCTTTTTTTAAAACTTACTCGTGGAATGACTAGGAAATATTACAATCTTCTGGTGGCCAAACGTGCTGAACATAGGATGATGTTGGTAAGCAGTGAGTAGTCAGTCTGTACAGTTTTTCTGGAATTTCTTAAAATATGCTGTAGCATGATTTAAGGGTGGCTAAGGAAACCAGAACCAGGAAGGGACAAAGGTTTGGGGAAACTTACCTGGTTTTGGAGCTAGCCATCGGAAGTCAGATGGCAAGGCTAATTTCATACTCCATGTAGAGGGTCTGAGGGTCTCACTCTGCTCAATTCTAGAATAGCTCAGGGACCAAGAAGGGCTTATCTGTAGGTGACGGGGACCGTGCACTACAGCTGAAGTTTGAGAAAGGCAAGGACTGACCAAGTCAATATGTCAAGAAGTTAGTACCAAGTCTTAGTTCTGAGAATTCTCATCCATTTACAAAGAAGCTCTACATATGTATAAATGTGTCAGTTGCAGCCCAATACTATCCTTTTCACAAAAAGAAAGAAAGAGAGAGAGAGAGAGAGAGAGAGAGAGAGAGAGAGAGAGAGAGAGAAAGGAAGGAAGGAAGGAAAGAAGGAAGGAAGGAGAGAGAGAGAAAGAGAAA
>NW_006438073.1:1889367-1899098 GCF_000325575.1 Pteropus alecto
GAAAGAAAATAACATTTTTCTGCAGGCTCCTCCTTAGTTTAGTGTTCAGGTAGGAACTTGTCAAAGAAGAGCAAACCTGAACTATCGCAGGAGAAAGAAAGGGGCTATCTATCGCAAGAGAGAAGGGACCTATTGCAATAGGGAGAGGAGAATTATTGCAATAGTGTGAATGCTGTGACCTAATGTGACCTAATGGTCTGCGAGTGTCTCATGAGTTAGACACAAGGGTTCTCTCTTATAGAGAGGAACAGACAAAACCAGAACTGAGTGTGAGGAAGTGGGGTGGATGAAAGGGTAGCGTGAGCAGATGGTAGATCAGAGGATGTTTAAGGCCGCACACTGCCTGCTCCCATGGGGCTTGTCTGCTGGATCAAGGTTGGGCTCAAGTACAGGTACCTGGGGGAGAAAGAGACATTTACCCAAAAGTTGGCCAACAAATATTTTGCAAAGAATGACTAGCAGTTCAGCTAATCATTTGTGCATTAAAGACAAAGAATTTTGAGTTTCCGTGTCTAGCCTCATCATAGGGAAACAGGGAGTCTTATCCAGGTCACATGGAGAAGATGCTTCTTTGCAGTAAGCTGTTTTCCAGAACACAAAAGGGTGGAGGGATTACTGATCACAGGATTCAGGCAAGTTCAACATTGTCAGGCTAAGTCTGGGGCAGGCTTTTCTTTGGCAGGGTCTCACTCCAACCCCAAAGGGCATGGGAGCTGCTACAAATATTGGCCTCTGCTTGAGGTGGCTTCTTTCATCTCGGGTCCACACCTTTCTAGTTGCCGAGGGCAAAGGCTAGAGGGGATGATGCCATTGAAGTGACTGCTGGAAGGTCTTGCTTGTTGGCCCACTCCCCAGGCAGCAACCTGGGGAGTAGTCATCAAGACCACTGCAGGTAAACTGCCAAACTCACAGGAATCTGTGAAATTCCCTCTCTGCCACACACATTTTCTAATAGCAAAATTCGCTCATTAGGCTAAATATATTGAGGGAATTCAGAGTTTTGATACCATGAATCCTAAATTTCTGATGCCTGACTGAATATTCTCTTTCTTTATTATGTTAGGACCGGGGATTAACTTGGTAAAAGTCATAAAAATTATCCCTATAATGATCTAATTATGGATAAGAGAAAGGTTGTGATATTTGTGTACAAATGAAACCATCAAGAAGTATACTAAGTATTTTTTTCTTGACTACCTTTAAAAAATAAAGAGCCATATGGTGCCAGCCAACCGGCCTGGGAGTCAAGAGAGGCCAGCTCAAATACAAATATACTGTTTCTGATTAAGAAAACACTTTTTAAAAAATTCATATAAAGTATTTATTAGGTAGTGGATTTTATAAACTGTTTGGTCCTACAGTCTTTATTTTAAAAAGGTTATTCTGAATGCATTACCAAGTATCCTGTGGAATATTTCACATAAAAGGAAGCGGAAAATGTATAAATGTAAACAGGCTAATTGTATGCAGGTATAAATTATGGATGTCGGTCTTATGAAAAAGCATTGCTGATTTGCAGGGCTCTTACTCAGCAGTGCTGCATCTTGTCTGAGGGGATATTTAGTATGGCTGTGATGTGCAGAATTTAAAACAAAACTTTAAATTCTAGAGACTAAAATATAGCCCAATTGTGCTAAGACCGCACTGTTGGGAGAATGAGGTTTTTCGTTTATTTTATTGCTGTTGATGTTGACGCTCATTAGCTCTGTTATCTTCCGTGTGCTCTTGTCTCCAGATACTGTGCAAAAGCAAAGGTTTAGGAAGGGCGTTTTACAGTTATGTGGAGCTTTGCTATGGTCACTGTAGATGACACTCTCCCCAGGACTCTATGTGGTCTGAGTGGGCGTGTCATACTCACAAGTAAAGACGTAAAGACGGGACAGGGAGACACCTGGAGTCTCGAGTGACATAGGTTACTAAAGCCTCTTTTTACCCCTTTCACGAAACAAATATAAATACGAAACTTATAAAGGGTCTCACAAAAGACAGTCAAGTCGAATCGTGCGAATGGAAAAATAGATGATGTGATTACCCCTTACGATGGATAATTTGCCATGACTCGCCAATTTTTACTGAGTTATACCCACAAGTTTAACCTTGAGTTAAAGACACTGCCTCATCCTGTCTAAAAGCACTGAGGAAATATTGAAAATAAACAACTTCATAAGTATAAAATAATTGGCCTAATATTTTATGATACATGAGACAAAATATTAGAGAGATTTATGTGGATGGCATAAACCGTTAGCTGACATGGGATGTAAATGCTTCATGGTAAATAATTGACCAGCACAGGCTAACTCTTCAGCCATCATTTCCTAGTTAGTCCAGTGAAAAAAGACCAGAAATGTGAGCAAAGACATTTTTCTTTTGATTCCACATACTGAGTGATAAACTTAATATTTAAAAACAACAGGAGTTTCCAGGATATACAACAATAAAATATAGTTTAAAATAATTTGTAATACAGTCTAAAGAAGGCAGCCTAGGTATTAATTCTCTGAAAGAAATGGAATGGAATGAATATCAGAGTTTTCCTACATGATAGAATTGAAAAACAAACCAACAAAAAAAACCAACAAGGTTTAGAGTTGGGCACAAGATCTGTTTTTCCTCTTGGATTGTAATGTTTGTAACCAGGACACTCATCAGGAGGATGTTTTGTTGTGTAGATCAGACTGTAGACCAGATTATCTGGAAGTTTGGGCTCGGTCTTTTAGTTTAGTTTTGTTTTTTTTTTAAACTTATTCCCTCTCCCTAGTGCCTCTCTCTCCCTACCCCAGCTGAAGGGTTCCTCATAGTGAATTTCTCTTCCCAGCTACTTCAAGGTTTCTTAGCTAGGACATGATACCCAGGGCATGCCTGGCCATGTTAATGGGTTACCTAATTTGAATAAACTAGTTTGTGTCAAAGTGTTAATATATTGGCTTCCCTGAGCCAATATACTTAGGTTTTCATTGTGAGCTTTAAAAATGTCCTTTGAGCTAGCACTGTGAGGTCATCTATTTGGCAAATAATCATCGAGTGCTTTCTGCAAGCCAAAATGATGCAAAAATATTCTCTTAATAACCCTTCAAGGTAGTCATTAGCTCAGTTTTAAGATGACAGAAATTGGGGTCAGAGATTCAGGATTTTCTGCTGCTTTATGTTGGCCTTTATCATCGTTCTTGGATGATGCATTTATAAAGCTCTCAGTCAGGTAGAGCCTAGCAAATGACTTGGTTGATTAACTATGTGTAGACAGCCAAATCTCATTCTGATCTGGGGTTCTGATAATCAGGTTTGATAATCTACACCGCTTAAATTGTCCAGGTACTTACCAAAGAGACCCTTCATTTAGTGCTGTGTAGACTCAGCTTCATTATTTTGGAAACTGGATGCATCCATGCTTGTCACAGCAAATTTAAAAAATCCTCAAAAATTTGTTATATATTAGGTTCACATATTTAAAATCTTGTTTCATATGTATTTATTCAGCACTCACCAGTTCGGGTCTGAAAGAGGTTTCTGAAGGTATTGGAGGATGGTATGGCTTTTAGTTTAGTTGCACAGGGTTTATTTCTTTTCCCCCACCCCATTCCAGTAGGCCCAGCGAGAGTCTTCCTGAGTCAAGCATTTGCTCTGTGGGATAATAAGGCTGATGAGTAAATGATGAATTATAGGACATAACTAAACACCTACTTGGTTAGACAAATGATCTGAGCTCAAAAAACTGGACACATTTGCTGAAATCTGAAGTTTAAAATTTGTTTTTATTACCATTAAGATAGCTCTGGAAATACAATAAAAAGAAACCGTTAATAAAGTCTATTGTATCTGAAAATTATTGCTGTAATAACTAGAACTCTCAATAAAATTTCTCAGAAAATTGATGACGGCTTATTCTCCCTTGATAAGAATTATACTTGTATATAAAAACTTTTTAATGCTGTAAAAATTCTATAATAAGATTCTGGAAAACACTTCCTTGCAGGGCACTTGAGAGCTGAATTATCAAAGAGAACCCCTGAAAAGTGAGAGGAATTCATCTGAACTTGGAAAGACTTAATGAGTTCATCTCTGACCTTTCATCTACCTATAGTCGGCAAATGAGCTGAGAGCTTCAGTCATTTTGGGCAGAACCCTGGACTTTGGTGGGCAGCCACAAATGAATATGTGACCTTTGATTCAGGAGAAGATGAGGAGATATTTCTGACTATTGGAGACGCTTACGTACTGTAGACATCCTCCAAGCGCGCAACAGCTCTAAACTCAAGGTTACCTAAGCATCTGAGAGAATAGACCTAGATATTATTTAAAGCTAGTAAATGGTAAAGGAAGCTTTATCAAAGCATCAATAATACCATTCTTATTCCTCCTGTGACTTAATTCTCAAGTTGGGTTTGGGCTGTGAGTTTAGACTTCAATTTATCATCAAATAAATAAAATATACTAATTTGGGGATGAAGTGCACTGCATTCTTTTCAAGTTTCTGCACTTAATTGTCCCATCCAGAAACTGGAGGAGTTAATTGCCCATTCTTACCTGTCAAAACCACCTGATTCCACTCTCCTTAGTTCCAGAGTTGGGTCGACTTACAATTTCAGATCCTAAAAATGAATTATAAGTAACACACACACACACACACACACACGAAAAATACTGTAGCATTTCAAATTAAAAATAATGAATACGTTCAACAATAAGGTCAACGAAAAGAGGGCATCTTGTTGAAAAAAATTCAGTACTCTTATGCTTGGTCAAGAACTCAATAGAGATCAGAAGCCAACTGACTCAAAATGCAAAATCTGCGTGTGAAAATGATGTGAAAACACCTTGTCTTGTGAAGAATATCTGTTTGTACTTTATGGCCAAGGGACACAGTTCAGGATCACTTATTCCACTGCTTGAACAATGGAACTTACAGAGTGTGTGTAAACTCATGATTTCTGTCGATTCATGTGGTTTGTGTCTAATTATTCATCAGTGAGTACTGAATAAATACATATGAAACACAACTTTAAAAATATGTGAACATATATATATATATATATGAAAAGATGTGATTACCCATCCTAACATGAATAACTTAAAAACATTCTGAATGATGCATTCAGAATCTAGGAAGATTTCAACTGTTCTCTTACTATGCCACCGTGCTGGACATGGAGTAGACACAACAAAGAACTTCTGAATTGATTGACATTTTCGAAATATAGCTCAAGCTACTTATAATAACTACATTCTTCCTTAAACAAAGTTTCTCTGATATGTTCTCCCAACATATTTATTGGCACAATCCTTCTTCTTTTTTTTTTTTTAAACTGGAAAAGTGTTCCCTAATCTTCACAGGAGGTGTTCCTGGATTTCTTCAGCTTCTAATTTCCCTGATAATGCAAGGAGAAATCAGATGCTGTAACTAGGAACTGTGCCAGCCCTCTGGGCTTCCCACCCAGGTTCTGCCAATAAATTTCTTACAGGCCAATGCTCTTACATTTCATTGCTCCAGTCTCCATAACCCCTTCTTGGCAATGACAATACAGGAGCATGAAAAAAAAAGATATAAGTTCTTGGTAGAAAGAGCATCCTTCCACGCTATAGCTATTTTTAAGTAATGATAACCTATAATTTTATTATTAATAAACACGTGAGAAGTAGTTTTGATTTCATTGCAATTAAACCAAATATATATTTTCATATAGAAACATACTTATTGTGACTCACTGGTTATGTACCACTTTTTTTCTCATTCCTTTATCTCTTTACTCACAATGCTATTATGTAATTTCCTGTTTAATCAATTCAGCTCAAAGCAGAGCCAAAGAAAGCTGAACTGAAATGTTTACTATTTATCTATTGATTTACAGTTTATAAAGCATCTGGAGAATATTTACACATTTATCATCACAACAACTTTGCAAAGTATGTGAGACAAATATTATGTCTCTTTTACAGATTAGGAAAATCAGAGAGGTGAGTGACTTGCTCGAAGTCACATGGCTAGTAAATGGCAGAGCAGGGAGTCAGGTCTAAGCTCCAGACAGTGGGAGGAGCGTGCACAGGGCACATCACAGTGCACACAGGGGACGGAAAGCCACTGTATGAGCACGTGAGTCCTCTTGAGTGTTAAATTTACTCAATGGTAATTTGTTTCCTTCCTTCCTTCCTTCCTTCCTTCCTTCCTTCCTTCCTTCCTTTCTTTCTTTCTTTCTGTTACTGGATGCTATGATGTATTACCCAGATCCTCCTTCAGGATGGAGGCACTTATTTCTCCAGATGCCAGAAGCTGGCTATGGAAGATTCTCACCAGCTAACACCACCCAGTTAAGATCTTGCCAGGCTGCTGACACATAGGAACTAATACAATGGTTTTATTTTAAGTCACTAAATTTGGGGTAATTTGTTACATAGCAATATAAAAGTAACACAGTTTCACACGTTTTAAATCATCTGTTAATAACTATTTCTCATTAGTTCTTATTCTGGGTTCTTTTATTTGACTTCCCCCTTAATATTTTTGTTAACATTTGCATATATACAAAAGAATATCTAGAGTGTATGTATAGAAAGTAAAACTAATTTAAATACCTCTTAGCTCAAGAGACAGTCTTTATCAATCCCCAAGTAGTCCCTATGTGCATCTCCATAATCCCCTGTCAATCAGAAGTAAATAGTTTCTCTGATTTTTTGTCTTTCACTTTTTTGCTTGTCTTTATAGATTTGTCACATATGTGTGTCTCCTTTAAACAAGGTATCATTTCGTTTTGCATGCCTTTGTACTTCGAATGAATGAATTGTGCTGAAAGTGTCCTATAGATTGCTTTTCTTGTTCAATATCATGTTTTGAACTCCAATTATGTTGATGTATGCAGTTTGTTTATTTTTTTCCCCATTAGTGAATAGCATTTCATCTTGTGAGGAGTCCATAATGTTCTTTTGTCAATGAACATTTGAGTTGTTCATTTCCAGTTTCTTTTTTTAAATTATAAACATTTCTAGAATGTACATTCTTACCTATGCCTGCAAGTGGAATAGCTAGATCATAAGTTATGTACTTTTTCAACTTTCTTAGGAAATGTTCAATTGTTTTCTGAAGTGATTGTATCAAATTATACTTCCACCCTTAGTTCATGAGAGTGTCCAGTATTCTGCGTTCTTGCGAAAACTTGTTACTATCAAGTGCTTAATTTTTGCCAATCTAGTGGGTGTGAAATGATATCCTTTCAGTTTTATTTAGTATGTCCATGATTAATTATGCTGTTGAGCATCTTTGCATGTGTTTACTGGCCCTTAGGGGCCTCCTTAAGTCATTGATTGAATCGATCAGGGTTCCAGAAGGAAACAGATGACACATTCATACTGGGCAAATTGAAGAGATTTTAATAAAAGGATGATTTACAAACATGTGCGCAGGACCCCAAAGCAGGTGACAGTGCTGTTACTCGTTACACTGTTAAGCATGAAGATGTGCAGGGAGAGATCAATCAAAATGTGACCCTCTGTGGAGGTTGTAGCAGGAAAGAGGTCAGGTAGGGGCTTGGGGAGACAAACTCTCTTCCCTCTCACCTCTTGCCGGTGCTTTCATTGTTTGAAACCCACAGAGAGTCATGGAGAGCAAGGAGCCTATTGCTGTGCTCATACCCGCCCAGGGCAAAGAGGAGAAGAGTGGCAAACAGATCTGGAGGGGTGAAATGGAAAGTCTCTGGTCTGAATGCCATTTCTCTACTTGGTTGAGTTTGTTTTAGTAATTTATAGGTATTCTACATACACAGATATTTCTTTAGCCTCTTCCTGGGCTATTTCTGTGTGAGAATCTCACTGCTGTACATGTATTCATTTCATATTTGGTGTCAGTT
Organism: Pteropus alecto; assembly: GCF_000325575.1. NCBI lineage: Eukaryota > Metazoa > Chordata > Mammalia > Chiroptera > Pteropodidae > Pteropus > Pteropus alecto. Next base: position 1,897,203 of record NW_006438073.1, read on the forward strand.
TCTCGTTACATTGAGTCAAAATTTGCCTTCCTGAAACGTTCAGTCCTTGATCATGTTATAATTCCCTTAAAAGATAGATCTTCAAAATTCAAAAGACACTCTCAGGTCCTCTTTATGTCTTCAATGTCTCTTCCTTTTTCTCTTTTTCTTTTTCTTTTGGCACCCATATCAGATTGGTGATCCACATGACATTTGTAGTCTATTAACCACCTTGCCCACCCCCATTTCACATAAATTGCTATCAGTTCAGGTCTATTTATCCACAAATTACTTGTAACCCTAAATTTTCACTGTACAGTTATAACTGATATATTTTACCTTATTTGATTCAAATCTTAAGTGCAAATACCTCTTTGAGAAACTGATTTCATTTTCTTTGCATATACTCAGAAATAGGATTGCTAGGTTGTGTGGTAGTTCTATTTTAAATTTTTTGAAGAAACTTTATACCATTTTTCCATAATTCCTGTATGAATTTACCATCTCATCAACAGTGTACAGAAGTTCTCTCCATATCCTCGCCAACACTTGTTATCTTTTGTCTCCTTGATAATTGCCATCCTAATGAGCATGAGGTGGTATTTTACTATGGTTTTGATTTGCATTTCCCTGATGATTAACATTGTTAAACATCTTTTAATATATTTGTCGGTCATTTGTGTATCTTCTGTTAAGAAATATCTATTCAGGTCCTTTGTCCATTTTTTTTTTTTCAATCGAATTATTTGTTTTCTTGCTCTTGAGTTGTATGAGTTCCTTATATATTTTTGATATGGACCCCTTATTCAACATACGATTTGCAAATATTTTCTCCCATTCTGTAAATTGTCTCTTCACTCTGTTGAGGGTTTCCTGTGCTGGGTAGAAGCTTTTTTAGTTTGCTGCAGGCCTACTTGTTTATTTTTGCTTTTGTTGCCTTTGCTTTGGGGATCATATCCAAAAAATCATTGCTCGGATCAGTGTGAAGAAGATATGTTTTCTTCCAATAGTTTTATGGTTTCAGGTCTTGCGTTCAAATATTTAACCCACTTTGAGTTAATTTTCATAGATAGAGTGAGGCAGAGTCCAATTTCCAACTTCTGTGTATGGAAAATCAGTTTATTCAACACCGTTTATTAAGAAGACTCTCCTTTCCTCATTGTGTGTTCCTGGGGCCTTTGTCAAAGATCAATTGACCCTAAGTGCATGGATTTATTTCTGGGCTCCATTCTGCTTCATTGGTCTATCTGTTTGTTTTTATGCCGGTACTATGCTGTTTTGATTACTATAGCTTTTTAGTAAATTTGGAAGTCAGGAGATGTGATTTCTCCAGCTATCTTCTTCTTTCTCGAGATTGTTTGACTATCCAGGGTCTTTCTGGTTTCAATTAACTTCATAATTTTTTTTCTATTTCTATGAAAAATGCCATTGGAATTTTGATAGGGATTATATTGAACCTGTGGATATCTTTGACTAAGATGGAAATTTTAACACTATTATTTGTTCCAGTCCATGAACACAGGCTGTCTTCCCATTTGCTTTTGCCTTCTTCAATTTGTCTCACTCAAATTTTGTAGATTTCAGCATATAGATCTTTCAGCTTCCTGGTTAAATTTATTCCTAAGTAATTTATTTACACACACATATATCTATATATCTATATCTATATCTATATCTATATCTATCTATATATCTATCTATCTATCTATCTATCTATCTATCTATCTATCTATCTATCTATATTACTAAGATCAATTTCAGAGTTTACTGCTTGTGTTTTCTCTTAGAAGTTTTATAGTTTGAGGTCTTACAGTAAAGTCTGTAATCTATTATGAGTAAAGTCTTGTGTATGGTATAAGAAGGTAGTCTAGTTTTATTATTTTCCATGTATCTGTCTGGTTTTCTGAACATTATTTA
>NW_006438073.1:1899710-1948554 GCF_000325575.1 Pteropus alecto
GTGTCCGGGGCGCGGGGCCGGGAGGGGAGTGGGGGTTATTTTTTATGCTATTGTAAATGGAATATTTTCTTGATTTTGTTTTTTTGGATAGTTTGTTGTTAGTGTGTAGAAATGTAACTGATTTTTTTATGCTGACTTTGTATCCTAGTCTCATTGATCTTATTGTTTAAACCATTTTTCATAAAACAGATTCCACTTTCCTTGTTTTATTGCTTTCCTAGAGGTCCAAGAACATTTTTGAATGCTTTAAAGCAATATTTATTCTTTTGGAGAAGTATTACTGTGGGGCAAAGTGCCATTCACCTAACTGTCCCCCTGCCCCCAGACTCTGCTGCGCTTATCTCTGAATCTAGTCCTCATCTAAGTCATGGGTTTAGTTTCTGAACCATCTTTGAATGACAGTGTACCCTATTTTACTCTCTACTCTCTACTATACTTTCGTAGTTTTTTTGCATTTGTAGTTTGCAGTACACAACTTAGTGCTTGCTCACTGCCAAGTTCCTCGTTCTGTTTTCTGTTGATTAGTATTTCTTCTTCATGTAGATTTTCAGCACATATAGGGCAGGATTAGGTTTTCTGCTTTTGTGTGTGTCCACAATGGTCAACAATAAGGCACTAGACACACAACTGATGATAAAAGAATACAGGCACCTCCATGGTTAGTTTCTCTAAATTCAGTAACCACAGCATCAAAACAATTTTCTCTTAAGTGAAGTATCTCCGGATCCCTACTCCAATTTCCAACCCCTTTTTCCTCTGACATTATTATGCTACTTTCTGCTTCTTTAGTACAACATCATCGTCATTAAATTTCACTTCTTCTAGTATCTCATGTTGGTTGGTACTTATTTCAATCTTTTAAAACTTTTACCAGGGAGTCTATCTCACTGGCTCTTTTCCAAGCTTTAGTTTTCAAAATTAATCTAATTGACTGGTTAACTAAATTTAGTCACCGTGGGACATTTGGTAATCAATTATTAGCCCTTTCTTATACAAACAATCTTATAATTTTTTTCAGATTTTTTTTTCTTCAAATGAGTAGCATGTTATATGTGTTCTCATTTCTACTGCTGATGAATTCTTTCTTCAGCCCTGTTTTGGTGATTGGTTTATATCAGACAAATATTTTTAGTTGCTAATGTAATTTTCTTGGCTTCTCCATGAATTGCTGGGGTTATTCACTGCTGGATAATAGTGCTAACCTGGCAGACTTCCATGTAATTTTATGGTGTGCCCTCCCTCCACACTTGCTTAGGATGGCCTGCAACATATTCGTAGGATTCGTAGAGCCCTGAATATTTGGCTACATTACTTCCTGCCTCACACGTTGTCACCCAATATGAGAGAATGACAGAGCTTTCCTGGGATAGTAAAAGCAGAGAAGCACTATTAGCATTAAGAAGTAATAGTATTATTTACTCAGTGTTATCACTCAAAGGTGCATGAAGTTGACACAGTAATCTCAAAAGGTTTAAAAGTACAATGACAGAATCTATAATGTTTATTAATAGACAAAGATAAATGATAATTTAGTGGTTGAAATGCTGAGGTGGAACACAATCAATTTGGATTAGATGCACACTACCAAATTGAATACCTTTTATTTCTGCATAATGTTGGATCATGAATCTGATTTTTATTTATAACACTAGACTATAGAAGCAATTGAAATTTTGAGTTCACTCTAAATTACTATTAACAGAATAGAAAAATACAACAGGTTTTCATATTTCAAAGAGAGCTAGGTTACTTAAGGATAATTATTTAATCATAGTTTTGAGAAATTTGGACAGACGCAGAATCTATTTTTATCCAGGGATGATGTTTTACAATATCAGAAGTATAACTGTCCTATATCACACTGGAACTATGACAATTCACTCTTTATACATGGATGAAGGAAGATAGAACGGACACTATACTGCCTAGCAAAAAGGAAAGCCTAATCAGAATACATGATTGTAGGAGACAGTTGGTATTAACTGAGTCTAACTTGAAAAGAGAAGGTTTTGAAATATTCAGTGATAATGATATATGGCGTAATCCAGAAAACAATAAAACGTTCCTCAGGCCTCCCTGGAGGAAAATTGCCAATGGGGACTTGGAGATGAGGGATATTCATGAATGTGTTTAGGGAGTGAGAGTTACATCAAATGTGAACTGTCAGTTCAGAAAGACCAGCCCACGGAGCCGATGTATCTGATCTTTAGAGGAATGGAATGCCTTGAATTTGGTATATTTTCTGCTAAACTAAATATTTTAAAATTTTTCTATTGAAAGTACTACTTAAGTCAGTATGACACAACTTTCCATACTATTTCTATTTACATAACCTACCATTATGGTATTCAAGAGTATCTAAAATACTGAAATGATACTTAAAGCAAATGTACAGGCACATCAAACAGTTACTCGCCACCACTATCTCCTCTCCATTAGAATTACTGAAAGCATTTACACTTGATGAATTTCAAAGCACAGCTCAAAGGGAGTGAAAAGACTTTTAGGAATATATTTTTAAAGGAATATCTACAAAGACTTAAAAAAATAAGCATATCAATTAAAGAAACTCCACACAAATAAAGAGATTTATAACATTGCAAAGGCATCTTGCTATTATTTACAGCAGGATTTTTTTTTCTTTTAAATCTTTTCATTAAAAAAATATATACACCATAAAATAGGTTGGGATATTATAAAACATTTAAATTTATATTATTATTGATTTTCTCCTATTATTACTTGAATACAATTTTCCTTTTAAAACATATTTAATTTTTATAATATGAAATTTTAGTAACACATTAGTAGTTATAACAGATATGTCTATCTTAGCCTCTTATATACCTTTTATCAAATTTATTCTATCAAAGATTGTCCTGTTGGGTTTAATAACTTGTTTCATGATCTCAAAATTCACTATTTTAATGTTTTATTAGTTCTATAATGTCTAAGAAATTGTTCCTATTTACCCAGTCTTTACAAGCAAGACTTCTGATGTCGAGCTTCCTTGTATTGGAGCAATTTCTTAAGGTTTTTGCTATGGAGTAACCAGTATTTGGATTGGCCTGTGAGTCATTTCCTTTCTTCCACTAATCTTGGTGAATGATTGATCTTTTTTGCTTCCTCCAGATATTTTATTCTCCCACTCACTGTTTTCTCTACTTTTAACTTTCTTTTTCTTTCTTCTTTTTTCTTTTTTTAAAACTTTCTTATGTTAGGTGAATTTCATGTGACTCTGGTACTCCCCAGATTCAATTATATTCTAGAAATATACAGTGTTTGCTCTCTCATATCTTCTTACATTATGAGTTATTTGAGGTGTTCAACTCCTTCCATCCATTTTATATTATAATTATGCATCATTGTCATTGCCGTATTTTCAATTACACATGCAGTATCTTTTCTTTATACAATTTTATACCTAAATGCCATGGAGAAAGATAGAGCATAAAATGTTTTGCCAAATATGAGGGAGTGAAAAAAAGGATGGTGAAAGGGAGGGCAAGGAAAGATTGGGACACAAAAGATTATTCTCTTCTTATAAATTTTATAAAAAGTCTCAGAAAGATAAAAGAGCTTGACAAAATCATATGACTAATATATACAAGCATAGGGATAAGAAATGAAATTTTCCAAATTACTATTCCCATTGTTTTCTCTCTGGACTGCATCATCTTTTTCTATGGACAAAGATATTTCATATCTCCTAGTTGCTGGTTCTATATAGCACACTGTAGCTCAATTACACTTAGTTCCAAAGGACATGTAACAGGGTAATGCTTGACTGTTTTTGAGTTAAGATTAGATACCATTCAAAGGAGAAGCTAGAGATAGCAGGGTATCAGACAGTTATCATGTTTTGACCTGCTCTACCTGTATCTCTGAATTCTAGGATAATTCTAACAGAACCCTTATGTCCAACAGGGGATAAAGTTGGAATACAATACTGATATGAGTCCCTCCATACATCTGATTTTAAATGAAAATGGCATCAGAAGTCCCAGGGGTTCAAAACCTAAGGTGGCTGGTAGGAAATTTAGGGTGTTTTACTCTTTAAGAATATATATTCTGGTTTAGCACAATTCATCATCATAAATTCCACAACTGACTTTTAATCTATGAATCAAAATTTCAAAATAATAATAAATTTGTCCACATTAAAAGAGGAAAAACTGTATAAAAACATGTCAAAGGCAAATGACAAACTAGGGAAAATATTGCATTTCATATAAAAAATAAAGGACTAAATTCTGAATGTACAAACAGCTCTCGTGAAAAAACAGGCAAGAACATAAACAGTCAACAGAAAAATGAAACTTAAACATAAGAAAGGAAATTCAATTTCAATAATAAGAAAACAAATAAAAATTAAAACTACATTGATCTCCTGGTTGAATGTTTCAAGAATTTCCATTGTGTAAGGGTAAGCTATGGGCTAACATGAGTCTGTTGGATTTGGGATCTGGGTAGTCACTGCTGACTTTGGTTACAGCAGTTTCTGAAATATGATGAAAGGAAAAGGCCAAAGGGTTGAAAAAGGGTGGGAAATAAAGATATGGGCAGAGTTGTAGCCTCTTCTGAGGAATCTGGCTGTGAAGAAAAAGTATGCAATAGAGCAGGTTTAAAGAATGCACAGAGACAAGGAAACGGTTTTCTCCTTTAAATTTTAATGTTAAAGAGATGCGAACATGTTTGTAGACTATAGTACAAGAGCTATGAGACAAAAGTTCAGTTTGTGGTAATAGAAGTTAGGAAATTTGGATCAACCTCTCTATGAGGATTAGAAAAGTTGGACCCAAAATAATCTGCTTAAAGAGCTAACAAAACATGGAAGATTATGCAGCCAAGATCTGATAGAAGATGGAAACTCAGAAAGTTGATCGCAGTTTTTCCAGTATGGACATCTGTAATTCCAGGATACTGAGAGGCTGAGAACCTGACCAGAATTTCTAGATTCTTACAACTAGATACAAAATAGAGTCTAGGTACCACTGAAGTTAAGGGTGTCTGGTAATTCCTAAGGGTTTAAGTAGGGAACTAGAAGGATATCATGTTAAGAGTAAGAGATATTAAGTTAAATTGACCTGCATTGCCAATACTCTAAGCCACCTGCCAGAAACTTAAATTGTCCCTGAATGAAGGCAGCACCATCGTGCCCTCAAATTATTTCTATTTATTTTAAATAAAACGTGAAAAGTGTCATCAAAATAAGCAGACAATCAAGGAGACATGACAATATAAACAAAATCCAAGAGAAACAGACATGGGAAAAAATTAAATAAGTAACGAAGTAATCAGAAATAGACTTTTAAATAACTATTCTTAATATTTTCAAGGATAGAACAGATGAGGAGATTAAGGTTGAGAATTATGGCAGAGAAAATGAAATTAAAAATAGAAATTTTAGGCCTGAAAAAATGCAGTAATCACAGTTAAGATTTCAATAAATGGGTTTAACAACATTTTAAAAACAACTGAAGAGAGAATGAATGAATTAGAAGACAGATTTTAAAAACTTTGGAAAGGTGCTAAAAGTGCAAAATAACTTTAGATTTTTATATGTCAAGGATGTTTTTATCTCGAGATTAACTCCTTAAAAGAATAATAAAAGAATATATAACTACAAAAATAGTAGAGAGGAAAAATTCGAATAATAAAAAAAGTTTTTAAGAGAGAAAAGTATACAATTGATGATACAAACATGTGGAGCAAATAGTAAGATACTAATGTTAAATAAAAATATCAACAAACTATATTAAATATAAATGGAGACTAAATGAGCCAATTAAAATACAAAGATCGAGAGACTAACCCTTTCCTGTTTAGAAAAAAATAGTGCAGCTAGCTGCCAGCATTCATTTAGCATCATGCATAGGAATGCCATGTTCTCTAGGATTTGACATTTTTAGCCATCAAACTACTAAAAACAGAATGCTAGAAATAGAATTATGTCATTTGTTTCCAAAGACTATTGATATACTAGAGCAAGCGAAAATAATAGTAAAGGTGAAATATTTCATGGTAAACTTTGGGGATAAGTTCAGAACTATAATCTGCAAATTATCTCAGGGTAAACACTGCAGCCACAAGCACCACAGGCAAGTACTCTCAGGGAAAATGAGAAATGAGTTAAAAAAGCACATGCTCTTTACAAAAGATATACCCAATATATTAGGATACAAAAACATTAAGAGTAGAAATATAGAAAAAATATTCCATGCAAACACTGACTAAAATGGAGCTGTTTTAGAAACATTAATATCAATTGGGCTTAAAGGAAAAAATCATTAGTAAAGATAAATAGGAATATTCGATAATGACAAAAGATTTGATTCACCAAGAAGATAACAATCTTAAGTTTTGGATAAGTAGGTAGGTAGGTAGGTAGGTAGGTAGGTAGGTAGGTAGATAGATAGATAGATAGATAGATAGATAGATAGATAGATAGATAGTATGTGGGCAAATAGGGAATAAAAAGCAGAGACTGGGAGCAATGTGCTCATTTACTGTTGAGAAATTCAAAGTTGCCACATGTGGTTTACATGTATAACAAAATCATAAAATATGTAATGCAAAAATAAACAGAACTAAAGGAGAAACAGACAAATTCACAATCACAGTGGGAGATTTTTAACATGTCTCTGAATAAATAAGAGAATATTCACATAAAAAAGTACTATACCAACAAATGCATTCTTTTCAAACACTAGATAGAGGTTGAAACAATGCGGGTAGAGCCCTATGACAGCAGATGCCTCAGCCACATGGGACCACTCAGCTCTCCTAAATATGCCAGTCTTTCACATTTTTCACTTTTTGTTCTCTATTACTTTCACATTTTTCGCTTTTTGTCCTACTCTCCCGCAACTGGTGAATTCTTACTAATTTTTTTCAAGACTCGGTTCAAGTGTAATTTCCCTTCTGATTTTCCTCTTTTTGACTTTTACAGAACCTGGATTATATTACAGCACATTGCAGTAAAGGATTTATTTTGACCTTGTACCATACACTCTTTGAAGGAAGGCACTGTGGCTTAAAGGTAGACACACATAGCACAGTTCTTGATATGTAGAAGTTCTCTAAGTATGTACTGAAATATTTGCTGGATCATAATCATCACTCTTTCTCCTTTTTGACCTCTATTTTCAAAGTAAACATAACCCTGCAATACGTTCCATACATAGCCTTGTTTAAAGTATTTTAGACTGTTGAAAATGTACCAATGGCTAAGGTGATAGAATTTTTAGAAATATTTAGAAATGCGAAATCACTATGAGTGCCTGGAGTGTGTGGGAAACGCCTGGCTGCATTATGAAACCAAGGTTACAGCCCAAACGCCAGTCGATATGGAATGTGAAGGATGAATAATTAGAAAATTAGTTAACTGTATCATTTAAAAGTTTTTATTGTCAAGGCTTACTATTTAAGTAAGGCTTCCTGCTTTTGGCAGAAAACAATTAATTATGATTAATAGTTCTTGAAAATGTGTTTTCAAGGTTTGAAAAGCTGACGTGAAATGAAACGTGTCATAGTTTGTCAGCCGCTCTGTATGTAACTTGATCTTGTGATTTTAGCCCACAAAGAAGAGAATATTCTCCTTTGGTTAGCTCAATCAGGGAGTATTTCAACAGTAAGTGAGCTATTTAGATCTGAGAAAATGATGGCAGTCCTATCTTCTTTTGGAATAGTCTAGGGAAATAATAAAAACAAAATAGCAAGTTATAAAATGACACCTTCACTTTTTTAGCTACAACTTACCTCATTTGTAATCATTAAAGTGAGTCATTTTTCAAATTGTTTTCTCTTTACTATATCTCCTTACTGTATCTCAAGGTAAGTACATGGTGAGATTTGTAGTTTTGTGCTCAAAAATGTTTGTTTGAATGAATAAATGAGTAAATGAATCTCTCTATATTACCATTAAAGACCTTGATTTTAAATCAGAAAAATGGAAAGATAAATAAATGTTCTCCCCTCCCCCCCAAAAAACAAATACAAACAATAACAGTTATAATATCATTAACTGGGATATGAACTTTTGTTCCCAATTTTATTTTTGAATGCTTTTCATTTTTCTAGTCCAAATTTTGAACATGGCAAGTATCAAAGTCAAAAACTTCTATATCGATCAATCATAAATCTCCATTAAATTTTTATTTTTTGGAGAAGAGTTTGTCTTCCTCCCTTCTCTATCATTAAAATTTTAAATATCCAAAGAAAAACTGGTTAAATTTTCAGAACTAAAAAATTTGAGAACTAGAAAAAAACAGACTTCAACTTGTTTATTTTCCTAAGACTTGTGAAATTCAATCCCAGCTACAAAGTGAAAAGCTTTTTCACACTTCATGCTCTCCAGACATGTAGGTATAATCTTTTAGTAAAATAAATAGAGAATTAATTCTCTTGATTGGTGTATAAACATTAGGCTACTTTTCTTTATGTGCTGCAGGAGATATTCCAAGCTATTTGTCTTTTTAAGCTTTGCAAAAGTAAAATACATTAATGTAGGTTACCCAGTCTATTACAAATTCACCTCACTGTCTATTAACATATTTCAATTCTAACTTAATGGTACTTCTACTTGTATTATTTATTTTTCATTATCCCATAATCTGGGACTCTCTGCTGAAACTCTATAAAACACAACTATCAGTTCCAAACTCAGGGATATCCATCTGCTGGGACATGGATTATGTCACCAAGTTATTTCAGTGGGTTGAAGTAACTGCCACTCAATTGTAGTGTGAATCTCCCACCTGAGCCTATTCAGCCATAATACAGGATTTAAAATTTCTGTATTCATTTTACATTGCCTCTAGCACCAACTCAAACTAACTTGCCAAGTTACCATGCATTTTTAGTTACTTAGCCAGTAAACTGGCAGCCTAGGTCTCCTGTATATTTTCATCGAAATGAGGCTTTACAAACCTCAATTTCCCCAAAGAGAGTTCACACTGAACTGAAGACAAAAATTTCACGTTTTATCAATCTCAGGTCTGAACGTCATCTGTCAAAATCAATTATCTTTCTTCTCACCTTTCTCCTTGTTAAGGATTCCAGCAAAATATGTATGAGGTGAAACCACAGAACAAACATGGTAGCCTAGAAAGTTTTAGTGTTTTAAAGTCAGCTTAGTGTCAGGGCAAAAAGCAATGGACTATATGTTTGAATTACTGGGTTTTACCACAGCATCTTTTACAATGTTAGTAAATTGGAAAACCTAACTGTCCAGCAATGGGGGACGGAGTTAAATAGATCATACTCCATCAATTCACTAGATTGTTATGTAATCATTAAAACTGATGATACAGACCTATCTTAATTGACCTGAAAGGCAAGTATGGAATGTTTTATTAACTGTGTATATCTAAAAACTTAAGGGACGTTATTAATGGTGATTATTTCTGGGTTAGAAAATTTCATGTAACTGTTTTTTATCTTACTTGTCTGCATTACTGATTTTTATTTTTATTAAAAACGAACACATAAAATTTTGCTTCCAGCCATGATGGAGATATAAAGGTCAGATTTGCCCTCCCACTGTAAATAACTGAAAAACTAGACAAAATATATAATACAGTGGTTTCAGACATTGGACAACAGGCAAGGCAAGACAGTAATTCTTGAGAGAAGGAAAATAAATGAGGTGAAATTAACATAGTCTCAGCTGACTGCTTAGAATGAGCTTCTAGTTTGCAAAATAAGAAAGAGGAACCTAACTGAGTCTGGCAGTATCCCTGAGTTACAGAGATAGAGTTGAGAATTTGAGGAGTAGAAGGTGGCTAGACCTTGCAAGGTGAGGACCAGAGAAAAGAGAATGGCAGAGAGTAAGCTCCAAAGAGGTGGCTATTCCTCCAGAGTCTTCAGCTCAGTGCTAGTGGACGCATGCTGCAAGGAAACTACCTGAAGTCAGGAAAAGAATCATGAGAAAGGAGGAGAGTCATACCAAGATGGAAACTGTTCTCGTTCCCAAAAATCAGAGTGGGAAAACCTCAGAATGTACAGGTATTGGTTTTAGTACTGAGGAGGATATTATCTCAGTGATAAGGCTGAATTAACCCAAGATTAAAGACTGTTCTTCTCCTGCCTATCAAAGTGTGCAAACGAGATTCAGAAGGATTGCTCTTTTTCTAGGTACCTGATCTGCATCCCAAAACAAAGCTCAAAGAATTAAAAAAAGAATTTAGTATCCAACAGAGTAAATTCATAACGTCTATTCAGAAATTAGGAGTTAGCATAGAAGCAGGTGGAAAAAAAGAACTGTAATGAATATAAAACTCAGTTGTTAGTAAAGACACAGAAGTGGCAAAACTGATAGGATCAGTAGACAAAGACATTTAAAAAAATTGTGAATGTACTCCATACGTTCACAAAGATAGAGAAAAGTATAGCCATGTTAAGGAGAAATATAAAGATAAAAAGAGACACAAATTGGATTTCTAGAGTTGAAAATAAAATGTCTGGGATAAAAAATTCTTTGGGTGGTATTAACAGCTAATAAATGTGATAAAATCAAATCATTAAAAATAATTAATTTGAAAGAAGGCAGAAAAGAGAAAAAAAGGGAACAAAGAATCTATAGAATAAATAAAAACTATAGCAGAACAGTAGATTAATACCCACACAAATTAATACTCACATTCAAAGTATATGCTTTAAACAACTCAATAAGAAGGTAGACATTATCAGATTGAATATTTAAAAGCTTGCCTATAAAATACCTGTTTTAATTTAACAAATAGGTTAAAAGTAAATGCATAAAAATTGATATATATGATACTAACATTTACCGAAAGAAAGCAGAAGTAGCTATATTAATATTAGGCAAAGTAAATTTCAGAGTAAAGAATACTACCAGAGATAAAGAAGATCATTTCATGGTGATAAAGAGATTGATTCATTAAGAGGTGATTCATTATTTAGCTAGAAACACAGCTTCCTAAAGGAAACTGATAGGACTGAAAAAAGAAGTAGACGAATCAGCAATCATAGCCAAAGATTTCAGCATCTTTTTCTCAATAATTAATTGGCTAAGTGGACAGATAAACCAAGAATATAGAAGACTTTAATAATATTAGGAAACGATTGGACCTGACATTTGCAGAACCTTATAACCACCAATCGTAGAACATACACTATTATTAATTGCACACAGAACGTTCACCGAGATAGGACATATCGGAGCCATTAAAAACTCCCCCCAAATTGTAAAGTATTGAAATTTTAAAAAGTATCTTTTCTGATCAAAATAGAATTAAATTAGAAACCAGCAACAGAAATATACCTGGAAATTTCTCAAATATTGGAAAATAAATTACATGCTCCTAAATAACTCATGAGTCAGAGGAAATTAAAATGTATTTTGAATTGAGTGAAAATTGAAATATTACATTAAAAATTGTGGGGGATGTAGTTATTCGGTGCTTAAAGGAATTTTATAACATTAAATGCTTATATTAGAAATGAAGAAAAAATTTAAATCAGTGACCGCTCTATCCCCTACGAACATAGACATATATTTTAACAAGATTTTAATGAATAAATTGCAACAATATATAAAAGGATAATATAACCAAATAGAGCTTATCTCAGAAATTCAAGGTTGATTTAATATATAATTCATTATATTAACAGGCTAGTACAATATAATTAACCATATCAAGAGTTGAAGGAAGATAAACCACATGATTACAACAGATGCAGAAAAAACATTTGACAAAATCCAACACTTATTTATAATTAAAAAAAAATCTCTCAGCAAACACAAAAGAGGGCAATTTCCTTGATTTGAAAAGGGCATCTAGGCAAAGTCTACTACTATATTACACTTAATAATGAAAGCCTGGATTCTTTCCTCATAAGACTGGGAATTAGTTAATAGTGTCTATTCTTACCATTTCTAGTCTATAGTGCATTGCTGGTCCTAGCCAGTGCAACAGGAAAGAAAAAGAAATTAAAAATATTCATATCGGAAAGTAAAAAATAAGTTGAATTTTTATTTACTATCCATAAACAAAGAAATTGAAATTAAAAACCAATATCGTCAAAAATAGAAAATAAGTTGATAAGGGATTTGCAAAACATGTACACTAAAAAACCTCAAAATTTCATGGTGAAAAATAAAAGACCAAAATAAATAGAAAGATATAGCATATTTATTAGTCAGAAGACTCAATAGTCTTATGATGCCAATTTTACTCAAATCGATCCATAGATTTATCACAATTTCAATCAAGATCCAAGCATGCTTTCTACAGGAATTCACATGCTGATTCTAAAATTTACATGTAGATAAAAAGTATTTAGAAGAGCCAAAATTGTTCTGAAAAAGAAAAGCAAAGAACTAACATCACCTGATTTCAAGACTTATAAAGCTACCAGTAGTAATTAAGACAATGCTGTATTGGCATAATGCTATTCACATGGATCAGAGGAACAGAAAATTGTCAGATGTCAACCCACACAGATATGAACAATTGATTTTCAAAACAAGTATCAAAGCAATTCAATAAGGAAAGAGTATCTTTTCAATAAATGGTTCAAAAATAATTAGGTATCCATATGCAAATTATGAACTTTGACTCTTTTCTTATATTGCATACAGAAATTAACTCAAGATAGATCTTAGACCTAAGTGTTATACCTAAAACTATAAAACTTGTGCCAAAAAAAAAAAGAAAAAGAAGAAAATGAATGACTTTGGTTTTGGCAAAGATGTCTTACACATGACACAAAACCCCTACAAACTATAAAAGAAAAAACATTAACAAATTAGGCTTTATCAAAATTTAAAAGTTTTGTTCTTTAAAGACACTGCTGTGGAAATGAAAAGCAAGCCAAAGACTGGGAGAAAAATGTGTGCAAACATACACGTGACAAAAGACTTGCATTTATAATAGATAAAGAACTTTTTAAAATAAATAATAATAAGACAACCAACAGAATTTTAAAAAATAGGTAGTTTTGAACAGACATTTCACCTAAGGAGATAATCAGATTATAAGTAAAAAGATGAAAAGATGCTTAATCTCATTAGTCATGAGAGGAATACAAATCAAAAATCACCCTGAAATGCCACCACAATAAAATTAAAAATACTGTGATAGGCGGAATTTTAAGATGACTCCTAGTTGTCCTTGACCTTGTATAATGCTCGAATATAACTTCCTCCCCTTGACTAAGATGAAATGTTATTCTTGTGGTGAAAAGACTTCCATGGATGTAAGTTCCCAAGGCAGTTGACCTCACGATAAGGAGATTATCTAAACAAGCCTGACCTAGTCACATGAGCCCTTTAAATTTGAAGCTAGAGGTCAGTACAGAGAAGTCAGAGAGATCAGAAGCAAGAAAGGAATGTAGCCACATGCCAGAGAATACAAGCAGCTGGTAGGAGTTAAGAGTAGCCCATGGCTGACAGCCAGCAAGGACATGGGGACCTCAAGCCTACCACTTCTGTAACATCAGGAAACCGAATTCTGCCACACCCTGTGGGCTTAGAAGAGGAACTTGAGCTCCAGATCAGAATGCAGGCTAGATGATGTTTTGATTTCAGCCTTGTGAGAATCTGAGACTTGAATCCCAACACATGGGCCTTGACTTCTGACCTACAAGACTGAGCTAATAACTGTATGTTATTTTAAGCCACTAAGTTTCTGGAAATTTGTTACGCTGCAATAGAAAATTAATACGCTGACTATTACACGTGTCTGCAGACACGTGGAACAATTGGAACTCTCAGACACTGCGGGCAGGAATGTAGAAAGAAAAATCACTTAGGAAAACAGGTTGGCAGTTTCTTCAAAAGCTAAACATCCACTGACCATAAGACACAGCTAATCTATGCTTGGTGTTTACTCAAGAAAAATAAAAACATATGTCCCACAAAGACTTGTACTCAAATGTTCATAGCAGATTTATTTTCAATAGCCACAAGCTTGAAACAACTAAAATGTCTATCAATAGGTTAATGGATGAACAAATTGTGGTATAGAAGGAATACTGCTCAGGAATAAAATTTAGTGAAATATTGATAAATGCAAAAATGTGAATAAATCTCAAATAATTTTTCTGAGTGAAAGAAACCAGACAAGAAAGGACAGTGCACTATATAGGTATATACTACTTGATTCAATTTATGTAAAATCCTAGAAAATAAAAGATAATCTATGATGATAGAAGGTGGATCAGTCATTCATAGGCAATAAAGGAAGATAGAAATGGATTACAGGGGAAGAGGAAGAAAATGTTGGAAGTAAAAGATATGTTCATTATCTTGATTGTGATGATCGTGTCATGGGCACGTATATATGCCAAAGCTTGTCAAATTGTAAGCTTTAAATCATTATGGGTTACTGTGTAACAATTATACTTCAATAAAGTTAAAATTTTAATGACAAGTATTATCTATAAAATAAAATACAAATAGGGGGAAGAGTTTATGGTCTCCTGTTCCATCCTATGTCTTTTTCTAATGAATTGTGTGAGCTCAGGCAAGTAACAGTACATCTCCAGTCTCAATAGTCTATTCTGTGAAGTGGTTTGGTAGGATGAGATGATATTTAAGGATCTTTTTTATGAATCTGTAATAACATCAGCTATCTTCCACTGTATGTTTATTAAGTACCAAACACTATGCTCACTTTATGCCATGAGATGTGACTCAGAGAAATAGATGCCTTTTCCAAGATTGCCAAGTGAGTCAGTGAGAAGATTCAGGGTCAAACAGTTCTGCCTGAGTCACAGTCTGTGCTTTCAGCCTATCTATCCTACATCTATAAATACAATTGTCTGACTACTATTCATTTCCTAGTAACCTTTCTTTCGGTTTAGCTTTGATATGCATTATTACCTATCATTTGACCTAACCAGTCTCCTCCTATTTGCTATCTTTTCCCATGGTTTAACACCAGTGCAGATAATTTGTCATGTGATTTGTGGAATTAAGCAGCACAGTTCTTAATAATGTTAATGTGAGTCATTGAGCAGAACTGCATCCATTGTGCTGAGAATTTATACTAGGTACAATTTCATCACTAACTTAACAGCTCACAAATTACAAGGGTTTAATATAATTCTGAACCTTACTTTCTATTTTCTATCATTACCTTTTCACTCAAGAAAAAGGAAAGAAAAAATCCATTGTATATAGGAAAATGCATAATTCCTTCTCTTATGAAATTTAACTTCACTTGAAAGAAGAGATGATATAAATCCCTGAAGAGGCCTCACATAGGAGAGATCAGTTATCAGCTTTCTCTATCTTTTGCTTGCATATATTTCTTGAGAGAGCATATATGTATTATATATAATCAAATGAAAAATACTATGCTAATTAATTAACTAATTAAGTTAGCTTATGAAATAAAAAAATAAGCGCATTAGAAGATTTCACCACTATACATCAGCCCTGGACCCCCGTCCTGTCTCATGCAGGCATATCGCTGCTGAAAGTGTAAGAGCCTGGAGAGCGAGCGGATTAACGATAACCTCAGCTTCAGAGCGAGAGTTATTCATTATTCCCGTTACGGTTTACACTCTTTGTGACAGGTCCAAAATAAAGGCTTCAAGAGGTCTGTGTAGGAAACCATCGCCAAACAAATTCTGTAGAAGCAGCACAGGATGAGGAAACTACCCAGATCTGACCACTCTTTTCTTGCATCTACCTTCCATGTTCCCTTTACCTATATTTTGTCTTTCTTTTCCTGCATTGTATGATTCACTTAGTTCTTAATGAATAAGAAACAAGAGACTAAAGAAACCTGGAGATCGGGGTTTGTGTCTTCTACTCTCTCTATTCTTTTTATTCCAAGTTGCTCTCAGGATGAGTGAGTCCCAGGTGCTGACCAGCAAAAGCCTTCAGTCCATCACCTGGTGTTCTTTTACCTCGAGCCATCTTGAATCAGGTGCGCTATGCTGGAAAGCCTTTGCAAGTAGGAAGCATATTTACGTTAATTTTATTATTTTTTTATATCGGAAGACATATATCTTTTTCTGTCACTTTTAAGAATAGCTCTATCAAATACAGTTGATAAAGTACATACATTTAAAGCATGTAGTAATTTTTGAAGTAGAGACAGGTGGTGAAACCATCACTACAAACAAGATAATGAACATCTTCATCACCTACAAAAGCAAAATATATTTATGAGTTTATTTTTCCCTTTTACAACTTGTCCCCAACCCACCTTCTCAGCCTTGTCATCTGTGTGAGAAGATTCTGGCCCTGGTCATCTGCAGGTCAGATTTAGCCCACAAATGTGAATTGTTTGACTATTACATAGTCTTAAAATTTTAAATCAGTTCTCGAAAATTAGAAATGAATAGATTTTAGATAAAAAATCAGATTTCTGGTATTTTTTTTTCTTTTTTTGAAATCCCCAGCTCTGTCAAGTCTGAGCTGACACTTCAGCTGGCAGCCACCTGTTTGTCACAGCTGTGCAGGTACCAGCTTCTCTAGAGAGGACACACCTTTCCAGCTTGCCTCAGTCCCCACAAGACTTGCTTTACTTATTGATGCCATTTGTCTGGCTTTTAATTTAACCATTTCCACCACTCAATTTTCTTTCTATCCCAAAGCAAGCATGCATCCGTCTCCTCGAACACCATAAACTTTTCTTATTTTTGTACTGTAATTCTTGCAAAGAGGTCTGCTGTTTTCTGTTTAGCTGGAGCAACAGTTAGCTTTTAGCTCTGCTCGTCTTATTTTAAATCTCATTAGGAAGGATAAATGGCTCCCGCAGCATTTTTCCTCACTGTTATTACAGAGAGCATCACGTTGCTAGTCGTTTGCACATCTGGCCCTCCTGCAAGTCTGTGAGTTCCTCAAATCCAAGACAGACATTTTTTTTTGTTTTTGGCTCCTCAGCATTCAACCCAGTGCCCTACACAAGGCAGAGAATGACAATAACTTTTTTTAGTGTCAAATTTAATTGATTCTTAAAAATATAATGCATTTATTTTATCTTGTTCTAGAGAAAAAAAAAAAACATAAAAACTCCAAATTAAAAAAACTCTAAATATTTTATCTGTAATTCCATTTTTAAAATTTTATATATATTCGATTATATATCTATTTCATATATATGAATATATATTTTTATATATTTGATATACTTCATACACACATATATAGATATATGAGCTATGGTTTTGCTGCCTGTTGATTGAGTTAGTTGCAATAATCACTGGGCATCAAAAAAACATGTGGAATCATTGAAACAGAGAGATCATCTGATTCATAGGTAAGAAATTTTATAATCTAATTTTCCACATTTTGTAAGGTGTAAGGTTTTACTCACACATATAAGATTGGTCCTTTCATGTATGAGCACAGAAAAGCATAGCACATATGTACATAGAACTTTTCTAATTGGGAGATTCTTATCTAAGAAGTTTCATAAATATGGACAAGTTCTTTTATTTAAAAAAAAAAAAAAATCCTGCCTAGTTTTCCTAAATTTTGGTGATTCCCTGACTAAAATCCATCCATCCTATTTCTGACCAGAAACCATATTTCTATTGGATCATATACAAAATTTTTTGAAAAAAATTTCCATGCTACAAATCTTTCCATAGATTAAAAGTGTTGGGGTTCAGTGCCATCTCTCAGTAGCAGGCATGAAAAACGAACAAACAAAAGCCTGACTTTTTCTTTGCAATTCAATTCTTGTTAAAAAAGCATTTTGTGACTGCCTATCATGTTCAAAGGCTGTGTGTGTCAGGGCATCAGAGCTAACTCTCTCTCTCTCTCTCTCTCTCATATTTATGGAAGATCTCAAGAGTAGTTTTAAATTAGTAAAAGGGTACCAAAAGTCCATGGAAAATAAGCCATCTCTATAGCCTGGAAAATCCAGTCCCCAAGGCTAGTTTTGTAGCATGTTCCAGATTTATGTGACCATATAAAGCTGAGCACATTTTATTATTTAAATAAATTTTGTTACGTTGTTTTGCTCTTGTATAAAAAGCACTTCCAACCTGGTGAGTTCACTGAAGATGTAGATCATCATTCCCACACCTCAGAGAATCAGGTTGTATTTAAAAACTGGCTAGTGGATCCAACAGACAGCAAGAGAAAGCAGAGCTAAGACCCACAGGGTGAATGCACTGAAACTCTTTTCTTGTCTTCTTCGCAGCTCTAAGGGATAATAATAATTAAAAAAAATCCCTGCTGGTAATAAATTTATGCTTTTTTCTACCAGTATGTGAATCTTTCCAGAGTTTTCTCAGCTCAGCTTTGATAAAATTAGCCTTTGGCGGAAGGCAATAGAGCTCTCTGCCCTGGACCCTCAACGATGGACACCCTTGGGGGCTGGCTTCCAAAATACGAAACAAAGACCAGCCTTGAGACTCTTTGCAAAGCTGAGTAGTCCCTACATAGGGAAAAGACACCAAGGCTACAATGAAGGACCAAGAAGGCAAGCAGATGACAGACAGCATCCTCTGCTGAGGAGGTGCTGGGGTGCGTCAGGAAGCCAATGACACGGCGGCGAATGGGTCATCTGGGTTTTGACACTGGCCGGCTTGATTGGCCATTGTTCTTCCAGCAGGGAGCCAACCCTGACCAATGAACTTTCTCGGGCACAATCTCTCCAAGAGCAGCCAGACCACCCCTCGAGTCTGCATTGTTAATACCTGGCCACATGGACTTGCTCATGCTCATTGTAATGACGTCAAACTGGCGTCAGACATGGTACCGTGTTCTGTGGTTGGGAGGGCACGTTGGAAGATGGGGGTTGTGCAGGAGTGGGAAGGCAAATGTGACATTATAGAAGGTTTAAATATACCCGAAGAATTGGAATTTTTATCGTATATAGGTAATAGGGAACTGTTAATTATTGTAGCATGAGCATGCCCACGCCCCCGTGGGGGATGTTTCCTGGTTCAAGCTATTTCATTTTGAATCAAAGGGCATTTTTGTGACACAGTCTTAGACGGATAAATATTAAGTATGGAGCTTGTTTTTTTATTTAAATTTTTAAATTTTTTTAAATTAAAATTTTTTTTTCAATTACAGTTGACATTCAATATTATATTAGTTTCAGGTGTACAGCATAGCGGTTAGACATTTATATAATTTACAAAGTGATTCCCTTCAATTACTCTAGTTCCCACCTGACACTATACAGTTATTAAAATATTATTGACTATATTCCCTATACGGTACTTTACAACCCCATGACTATTTTGTAACTGCCAATTTGTATTTTTTAATCCCTTCACCTTTTTCACCACGCCACCTAATCCCTCTCTCATCTGACAGCAATCATTTTATTCTTTGTATCTGAGTCTTTTTCTCGTTTGTTTGTTTGTCTGTTTATAGATTCCTCATAAAAGTGAAATCAGACGGTATTTGTCTTTCTCTATGTGTCCAGTGGTATATAGCACAGTGGTTAGGCATTTATATAATACAGGAAGTGATCTCCTGTGGGGTTTGTTTTATGCCGTCGCCTGTATCATGTCAGTGTGTGATCTGCAGGGGTTGGGGACTGGGGACAACAGCAGGAGGGTAAGAATCAAGACATTTCCAGATTTAAAAAGAACTCTGCTCTCCTGCTAGTTGCCCATCTCCAGTCCCGACAGCTAACAAGTAGAGAATCACTGACAGATTGCAGCTGAGAGATTCCTGTCTGGTTACGCTGGCAACCTCACTAGGCATGAAAGAACTTTCAAGTAAATAACCGTTATTGAAAACTCCACGATGGAAAAGTTAAAGTACCAATGAATACAATTTTATAACTGAAGAAACCCTGAGCTGAAACTAAGCACAATGATGATTTGAGGTTTAATTAATTAATGACTAAAGTACTTTGGAAACACAAAGGACTATATAAATGCTAAATATTATTAAATGTTAATAGCCATGTTCTCAAATAACACCGATATTAATTTAAATTCCTAAACCTTGTTATCAGAATGAATGCATGCTAATGAGGCTTTCCTAATAAATATTTTGTTTATGATATATTCGGAGTGGTATTACTTATCTCGCTAGAGCAAGTATAAATTACAGCACATGGCAAAAGGGTTGCTACCTTTTCTTCATGATAATTAAAATGGAAATGTAGAGAAATATAATGAATATATTAGGGAAAAAAAAATCTTTGTATTGGAACCACTATGACCCGGCCAGTGATTCCGTTTCTTCTTCACATAGTGGGGTCAGTATTTTGTTTGCCTTTTTTGCCTTCTTAGACTCACCTAACATTACTAAATAAAACATATTTAAGTTTTAAACAAATTGGTTTAAACCCCAATTTTTCAAGGAATTTTCTGAAAATCTCCTGTCACTCTTTGAGATCACTGGAGATATCCTGGCATGCTTTCAATCAGGCTTGGGGATTCCTTTTCATACTGTTTCTTGTCTGGAACAGCTGACAAGCCACTACGGTTGCCGCACAGATGGGAGGTGGGGTTGCCTCGCTCTTCATTCCTGGCATTGACTAAGTAATAACACTAGAGCTTGCTTCTTGGGGCATTGAACCATTTCTGTTTCAATTAGTGACGATCTGAGCGAAATCCTCAGGTAGAACGCATTCACGCATTTATTCACACATGGTGTTTTCAAACTGCTGTGGCTGTTTCTATTTAGGATACAGTTGGCTTAGTCCAGACTCCCTGTTTAGAAGTCTAAAATTATACATACTCTGGAGTCACAGGAAACAGAAAACTTTTAATCCTCTTCTTACTAGAAGGGTGCTATACTTTACATGCATTATTTAATTCAATCCTCACAAAAACTCTATGAAGCAGGTAATGATATTATCCTATTTTTTAAAAAGCCCAAATGTACAAATTTATTTAGTTCGATAGCTCTCTAAGGAGTTTTAATGGCCTGATTTTGAAAATAAATAATATTTACACTCTTTACCTTTGGTTTAGAACAATCCATTTATAATTTAAAATAAAATAATTTTATTATACTTTTGTAAAGATGCTTTATAAATTAGGCAAAGTAAACTTTTTCTGTCTTTTTTGGGCAAATATTTTTCTAATTTTTCTTCTAATTCTAAATTTTTTCAAAGTATTAAAGTTAGTCATATCTGGCCATATTTTCCTTTGGGATCTCTTCCATTGTTTCTGAGTTTAGAAAGCTTTTTCTCCATCCAAAGGTCAGAAAACTATCTGAAAGTAATTTTTTTCTAGCTCTTTAATTACTTGAAATTTTTGAAAGATTTTTTTTTACACTTAAGTCATTAATCTACCTGAAATTTATTATAATATATAGCGTATATGGCTAAGCTCCAAATAGACTTTTTTTCTATTTTTATTTTCTATTTTTATTTCTAGAATTTATATAAAACATGATTAGGGCTTAGAAAAGAAATAAAGCTTGTCCATGTTCCAATAATACTTATCTGTGTAAAGTATCTCTAAGCTGCATTTGACCAGCGTGTTTTTGTTGCACGGAATATGTCTTCCTGAAACAAAGTTATGCTCTAAATAGCTGCCCAGGCTTGGGGTGTTGGGTCGAGCCTGTGGGAGAGGCATTTGTGTTCTTAAGTCATTAGCCTGAATGTGTGAATTGCTTGGATGTGAACAGTGGAAATGTCTGCCCTTCAAGACCAAGAACCTTGGCCTTGTAGGTGTTCCTATCATGCTTTTTGAAGGCCAAGCCTTAAAGTCACATACTGATATAGGTAGCTGAGGAAAGCCTCCAGAGTATGTCAGCAATACATCTACCCATGATGGGGCTACAGGATAGATGGTCTTTATATCAATGCCACTTAATGCAGCCAGAATATTGGCTACCATCTAGTCAAATAGGAAATGGACTCGTGTTTCCTTTGGGAAATTGATTATTTCCCAAACAGTGGCAATCTTAAGGCCTCTAGATAATAGGCTTACTGTTGAACTTTAATAGAAAAAAAAATGCTGATTTCTGGAATTATTACTGAGAGGAGAGGAAAGAGAAATAAATGTACATCACATCACATCCAGCACCCAGCAGCATCGATAATGGCTAACACACTCTGGGCACTCACTCTGCGTTTGCACTAAAAAACACATTTTATATGTGTTTTTTGATCAACCTTCACAATAATTCTAGGAAGGAGTGACCACAATTGCTGGGAATAATTTATCTTTGTTTTACACACACCTACCTAGAAAGTGGAGAACTGAGTATTTGAACTTGATTCTAGAGTCTTCACTTAATCATTTTATTGCCTATTTGAATTAGGTACAATAAGTACTCGATAAGATTTTGAATAAATAAGGAAATGAATAAGTTAATTATTGGGGAAGCATGTAAAATCATATTATTTATAAATATTTAAGAGCAATAAAGTCATAATTGCTGTAGAAAGATTTACTCATTTAATACAACCTATAAAATTTATTTCAACAACTTTAAAAATATTTTAGTATTTAGTAAAAATACATTTTTGGATGATAGAATAATTAAGTAAACACAGAGAAACATCTCCCAGAAAATACCATGTACTATCCTTATAGTTTAATAACAATTATGAAGAATATAATTTAGTTTAATCTGTCCATTTACAGATTTTTAAATATAGATTATGAAAAACTACATGACAATAAAGAAACTGAACCTACTCTTAGAAATGGTCATGAAATTTAGCTCCTCAAAACAGTTGATAATTTGTATTGGGTTTTCTCTTATTACATTTATGTTTACTTTCAAAGAAATAAACAAGGCCCAAAAAGTCTTCATAGAAACAAATTATCTATAACCTTTCATACTAGAAAACTAATCAAAAGTGAAGGCTGATAATCTTAAAGCAATATGTATGATTCTACATAATTTAAATATTTTCAGTTTCTATTTGTAAAACTATAGTATGTAAACAATAATTATGTAAACAAATAATAAATTCCACAGGTAACAATTGAAGAAGAGTTACCTCTATTTACATAATCCTAAAAAACTTTCAAGGAATATAAATGATACAAAATACAATGTCATTATATTTTTATAAGTTCAAATATTTGCAAAACATCAATTTTATCATATATAAATTATTTAGAAAATTAAAACAAAAAAGGAAACAAGGGGCCATTATCTTACTGTTTATTATTTGTCTTTAAACATCAGAGATTTGAAGACTGGGGATAACAGTAAAGAGTATAAGTAAATCTACAGAAATATCGAGGTCCTTAGCATGGGAGATGACATTGGACAGAAAGATACAGATATGAGAAAAATTTTAAAGATTGAAAGCATCATGATAAATAATGACAATCTCGACAGAGTGGTGATGGGTTAGTGATGCCACCATCTGATTATTAAGAAAGTAAAGGTCACAGCATCCTGACTAAGGTGTTTAAGCACAGCATGAGCAAAGCATTTTTCCATATTAGCATAGCATTTTTCTCAACATATAATACATTGAAGAAGTCACAAAACTTTAAAGGTGCTATATGAAAAGAAAGATGAATGAGATGAATAATGTGTCTAAGACAACTGTCATGTTATTAAAATCTTGGCCACATTCTTCTTTCTGCTCTTCTATATGTCCTAAAATTTATGTAGCAAAATGTGTTTTGGCTAATAATATAAAAAAATAAATGTGTCTTTTCATATAAATTATTAGTCCTTCTAATTATAAAGAAAATGACACGGTTGAACTCTAAAATTAAATTTAAAAAATTCCTAACCCAAGTCTTTCTAATCAATTATAGTATTTCATTTATTCATTCATTTACTCATTCAAAATTTTTTGTTAAGGATATACAATGTGTCGGATTTTGCTGTATCCTTGGGGTAGAAATTCGCATAAGACAAAATTCCTGCCATCCAGGATTCACAGTTTACTAGAGAAAATAGACATAAAGTAATCAGAATAAACTAAGCATAATTAAAGATGTGCATTAGACCCAACTGTAAAACAATGCAGGTGTGGACAGTTCCATTGAAATGCCCCAAGGAAGGGTCTGCAGAGGGGGAGGCCATTGAGCTTGATAAGAATGATGTGTTAATCACTGGACAGACCAAGGTTGAAAGCTTACCAACAGCTGGAACATCATACTCAGCCTTGTGGCGGGAGACAGAAGGGTGTGGAGGAAGCGGGGGGACTATAAGATGCTCTTTGTGGCCTGAACAAAAGGTGTTTTTAGGAGAGGATCGAGCAGTAATGGTAGAGAGACAGGCTGGTTAAAGAATGCTCATAGCTTCCACCCTCATCGCAACCTACCCCCCTCATAGCTTCCACCCTCATCGCAACCTATCCACCTCAAATTGGAAAGGTTTGCAGAAAAGTTTAGGGGTCTTAGTCCCAGGTGCTGGAGTTTTTCCTGACCTGGGCCGTAGGGGTCACGTAAATTAAGAAGTGCTATTGCTACACCCACTTGGGAGAGGGCTCGCCATCTTTCTTCTGCCAGATCCTTCCATCGCTCTCTCCCCTTCCAGCACTTGGCATATGCTTCTTTACATGTAGCTAGAGTGCAAAGGGTCTTGGGGCTACTGATCTTTGGCAGGAGGTCTGGCTCTCTGCCTCTCCATTGGCTCCCTTCTCACAAGACTGGAGGTCTTGATGGGCACAGGGCACATTTCTTTTGTAAAGAAATGCTCCCCTCGACCACCCCATCCCTCTCCTCCCTAGTGCCCCTTCACCCTTGCAGAAATGTAAGTAGAAGATAGAAGAGACTTGGGAAAGGGAGTCCAGCCTACTTAACTGGGGCCACAGGGTCCTTCCTGGCTCTCTACCATCTAGCCCAGTTCTCCAATTACCACATTAGTGTTGGGGCCAGAGTCCCTGCTAGTGTAAAACGTGCTTTTGCATTATATTGATCACTATTCATGTATTTCTCCCTGGGAAGCTCTCAGAGAGTGGTTGTCATGATTCAAAACTTGGATGCTCGTAAGTGTCTTATCATACAGTATTTGTCTGTCTTTTTTTTTTTTTCTATGTATGTGCACCCAGCAAAGGCAATGTCATAATGGCTTATATGTCATTCTGGGTGGCTTACACAGGTGTCCACTAAAGGGTTTCTAAGACACATGATCAGATAAGAGTTTCTAAAAGAGCATTTGGGCAGCTGTAATGAGACTAGATTGTGAGGAGTGGCAGGGTAGGGTAACGATGCGAAAGGCAGAGGACGAAGTCAAAGATGGTGAGGACTCCAGCAAGCGAGAAGAGGACGAAGGAAGACACATTTCAGTCTGATTGGTAAACTGGATGATACTACTCACCAGCTAGAAAAGATGTTCGATATGGAGAAAGATAATGTTATATTTCAAAGGTGAACAACTTGGACTGCCTCTAGGCAATAAATATGCTGATCTTCAGTTAGAGAATTTGATGCAAGGTTCTGGTTCTTGCGAGAGAGATCTAAGCATATGGGGTGTCATTGAGGCCATGCATTTAGGTGACTTCAACCAGGAAGGGTATTTGGCATACAAAGTCCACAGAGCTGAGAATGGAAATGTTGGAAACATATTTGTAAGATGAGTAGAGAAAGAGGAAGAGAGTCGAGTAAAGAAGACTGAGAGCAATTTTCCAAGATATAAAATTTTTCTAGAATTTCTCTATTATATTAGACCAGGGATCAGAAAACTGTGGCTGGTATGGCAAATCCAGCCTGTCAACCATGTTTGTAAAATAAACACATAGGTTGTTTTGGAACACACCACGTTCATTCATTTACATATTGTCTACGGCTGCTTTCACACTGCTACAGCAGAGCTGAGTAGTTGTTTAGTTGTGATACAAGTTATGTGGCCTGTGAAGAAGCCTGAGATATTTATGGTCCTTCACAGAAACCTCACGGACTCCTACTTTAGACCACGGAGGCGTGACATAGTCATTATTTTTATTAAATGTCATCTATAGAAAGAGCAAAAAGATCTTTAAGATCTCATCTGTCTCTGTTGATCTTTGCAACTATTAGGAGAACAGAACTCTGATCACTATAAAATCAGTTCCAGTGTAGACTGGAAACAAAAACTGGGAAAAAATCACAAGATATTTTATCAAGATAGATGGCGTCCTCACTAATCAATGTCCCATTATAAGGAGCAATAAAGAGAATCTAATCTTTGGTTTGGAAGCATTCATTCGACTTGTGGCAACTATGCTTGGAGGTGCTGAAACATTGGGGGTGGTGTCAGAAATCACTGAATACCCACAGAAATGTCAGAACAAGAGACTAAGAACGTTTAAAAGACGCCTATATAGAGAAATTCGGGAACTGAAAAAAAAACTAGCTGTGAAATTAATATATGCGTATATAAAGGCACAGATCGCTTCTCAAAGCACAAGAAACTGATGAGAAGCTTGAAGACAGTCACTGTGGACAGAGGTCTGAATCAGGTTAGCAGCTAAACGCTGCAGGAAACTCTCACGGCCATCTTCCCTGAGGCCCGGCTTGCCAGTGATGCGTTTTAACCATCAGGTACCAATGAAAATAGTGGTACCTGACTATTTGCTCATTACATCTGGAATATCTAAACTTTCCTATTTAATATCAATATCTAAAGGTATTTGGAGCAACACTTGTAAATTTAAGCGAAACAAAATAATCTTCTGGGAAAGGCTTAAGAAAATTAACGGGAACTCAATGAGCTGAACTTGAACTTTAGCCTCTCTTCTCTCACATCTGCTATAAATATCTACTCTAAGAAGCTGGTGCTTGTTGGTTGGGAGGAAAGAATACTAATGAATTCATTCTATTGAGAACCTTTATGTAATCATATATTTTATCACACCATAAAGGAATAAGTAGATGTTTTCTTACTATGTCTTTCTGACAAGGCTGGCTATGGAATTTTCAAGACAATGCAAAATGAAAATATGGGGCCCCTTGTTCAAGACAGTAGAGAAAAGTGCCATTTAAGTTACCGAAACATATAGTTTTCTCTGTTGTCCATGATCTGTCTCTCGACTTGTCATGGCAATTTTTTGTGTGTGTTATTTAATGTTTTTCTAAGTAAAGAAAAATTAAAATTTTAAATCATTACCATGTACTGTTTATCTTCATATTGTGCATTACCAGTTTTAAATGTAAATATAAGAGCATTTAAATAGTGTGTGAAATGACTTAAATTACAAAAATCGTACATACATATGTATTTTGTTCTTACCAGAAAAGGAGAAATTCTGCACAAAACAAAATCAACTGTTTTTATTTCACTTTTCGATATATGAATATTCTACAAAACTCTACCCTCACCTCCCTGATGAGTAAGGAAGGGCGAGAAGGGAAGGGAACTATGGGTTGCCTTAGCTTTCCTTGTTCTTCTATGTCACCACATGTAGTTGGCTAATATAAGGAATTAACACACATAAGAAGAATACGATAGAATTTTTGGTGGTTCTTGTTTCTTAGAAACCACCATCTTTCCATTTTTGAAGCAAGCTCTGATCTCTCAGAACTGTCAGCATCCTGACACTTAAATACTCGTAGACATAACAGGCCGAATGTACTCACACTGAATCTCATTCAACTCCCATCCACCACGGGTCCACTGGAATTCTGTGCTCCTGGAACGTTGTGGATGCTCTATGTCAATGGCAGACGTGCGTATTGCACTGCGTGTCCCCTGCTCGTGCACATGCAGCATTGCCCCATCGGACTTCACTTACAAAACACAAGTTCAAAGATAAAATTATTAAGAATTGGAACAGTAACAGGAGAGCATTAAGCTATGTGGGGCCATCCTAAGTGGGTGCCCTGTGCCACTATAGAGGTCACATGTCCCAAGAAACTAGCTGTGTTTCTGGCTTTCTGGTATGAGACTCCTACTCATACCAGTCAGTGTTCAGTCACCTCTAGGGGCAGCCAACAGCAGCAGGAGTTGATTATACATGGACTTCAGATCATTCTAAGCCCCACACTCAGTTTCTGTCCAGTTCACATCCTGCTGCAGCCACGACAGTACGTAGCCTCCCATAGGCTCACAGCTGGCTCTCTGCTCAGTCCTAGCAGCTCATTCAGAGTCGCCTAACCGACCTTCCTAAATATGATTTGTTTCTTGCTCAAGTGGGTCTGATGAGGGAGAGGCCAGGCATTCAGAACACCCAGCTGTCAAGCATCAATGAGGCTTTTTCTGCCCTCAGGCGCTTGGTTCCTCCAAAGAGAGGCGCAGCCCCACGCCTGGCCCTGAAACCAAGAAGAACGGGGCCACACTGCACTTTGTCACTCCTGTCCCATCCAGCTGGCTTTCATTCTATCAGGATTTAGTGCTGCTTTTGTAAACTCACACATGCTGAGCACTCGGATGACAAAGCCTGTGAAGGTGGCTATTTCCCCACCAAGCTCCTCGGTCCAGTGCCCTGTAGTGGAATAATGAGAATAGGTAGCCT
This sequence comes from Pteropus alecto, assembly GCF_000325575.1. Taxonomy (NCBI): domain Eukaryota; kingdom Metazoa; phylum Chordata; class Mammalia; order Chiroptera; family Pteropodidae; genus Pteropus; species Pteropus alecto. Next base: position 1,927,979 of record NW_006438073.1, read on the forward strand.
TGTCCTTGAATCTCCTACAAACACCCATGTTTGGTTCACTTTGTATTAGATACATCACAGGCCTCAAACCCCATCTGAACTCAGAACATTGTTCTTCCTGGACTTTAAGTGTCTAGGATTTATCCATGTTGTCACTTCCCTCTTACAGGGGACCAGAATATGCCATCCCAGATATGCCCCTTTGGCATAAGGATTATTTTGAGCTGGTGGCAAATGAAAATCAATAGATGCAGAACAACCCCTTCCCAGAGCTTCCCTATCTGACTAAAAGCAGAAACTTCTGAAAAATGGAGATTGCCATAAAACTCATCTCCTGGGGCAGTTTTACAGCCATGTGGAGAAGAAAAAAATGTTGCCATCGAGATGGACCCACACAAACAAACCTTGCTCCATTCCTTTCCCCAAGGTAGTTACCTTTCTACAGTTTGCCTCCCTGGGAACCCTAAAACTCTTTGCTTTGTCCCCCATCCCAGATTCCAACCACCACTTTGAGGTCAGTCATCATGAGGTTTCTCCCACGAGATGTGCAACGCACGCGTTAATAAACTGTTTTTCTCTTATGAATCAGTCTTTCGTCAGTCTAATTTTACAGTGATCCAGCTGGAGAACCTAGGATGGGAAAAGGAAAAAGAATATTTTTCTTACCCTTCACTATCTCCCAGATCACCTAACCTAGTGCCTTTGAATACGTCCATGTGCAAGTGTGTGCCACGGCCCAGGCACAAGATGAGCAAGGCAGGACCTTCACTCTGAAACATAGGTTGAATTATCAAATGCCTGTCACGTGATCCTAAGTCCATCTTCTTTGAGCCTCCTCCTGCACAAAGGTTGTCTACTCTGTGATCCAGTTATTTATATACAGTCTAGCATCACCCAGGATGAGGTAATGAGGTAAAATTAGTGTTATTTCATTGGAATCACAAAATATCATGCTATTTTGTATTTTCAATAACAGGTTCACAAAAGGCAAGAACTCTGGTCTTCTGCAACCACTCGTTCAGTGGTCTTCCCATTCCAGTACTGACACTATCATTCTTAAAAAAGAAAATGTTCACACGGCTTGGCTGGGGTGGGTAGGAAGTGAGATTGAAGACAAGGAAAAAAAAAAAAGAAAGAAAGAAAGAAAGTTTATTGCTGTAGCCAGAGTTTCAGCATGGATTCATTAGTACAAATGAACTACCTCCTTGGTCAACTGAACTGAGCTTAATCACTATCAAATAATTCAGTGCCGACAGACAGGATGAACCAAATGACCTTGTTCCTTGTATTCCATTTCTGGATTTTTATGAGACTTTTCCACCTCACTGGAAAGTCATCTTAGTCAATCAATTTTACGTATTTGGTTTGGATCACTTTCCTTTGGTAGATTAAGATCCAAGTACGCTTTGGTGTTTTTAACTATATTAATTGCTTGATCAACTCCCATTTCTGAGAGGCTCCGTGAAATGCTTCATGCTTGTATCTCTGCTTCTCTGAAAGCTGCTTTTCTGCTTTTTTCTTTGTTTATTAACCCTGCACTTGCCATGCAAATCATACAAATTTTGCTCTCTGGCACTAGTAAATTACATTTATATTTGAATTCCATTAGAAGCTTTCATGCATGATAGAGCTTGTTTATAGTTTTCTTTTTCTTTTTCTTTTTTTTTTTATGATCAAACAAGTTAGATCTAAAATCTGTTCCCGATTCAATGGTATGACAAACAAGTTTTATCCTCACAAAATAATTTCTAACTAATTCAAAATGGGAAAAGAGGAGGGAAAAAGTGTTCCCCAAATTAAGACTTTTTTTTTTAAATTTTAGGAACAAAGGAATTCCTAGAATTGATAAAGTCGTAATTAATAATCACCAATCACCAGTGAGAAAATAATATATACGAAATCATTTGTGTATTTGCAATTCCTATACCAAGGCTCACAATGTTGACCCTTTAAAAAAAACATGTCTCTGTAAGGGCAAAACAAAACAATCAAATAGTTCCAAATGGATCTGAATATTCAAGAGTCCATGCAATCAACAACAATTGACCTCAATCTTGCCATGAATAAAATACCGTTCTCTAGTATTTATGTAGACCTTTTCAAGCAGGTAACAAAGCATAGTATTATGTAGAAATGAACGAATTCTTTCTAGAGAATTATAAGTAATGAGATTGTGTAAAAAAAAACCAATCCATCAATTTGGTACAATATTTCTAGGTATGTTAAATATATTTTTAATATTCTAAAACAGCACACAATTAAGAATTAATTGATTTACTAAAGCATTTTAAAATTTCATATTCTCTTACCAAAGAATACAAATTACTTTGGAGATCTCACCCTACAGTAATGACTGTTCACTTGAGAAGAAAAACAAAGAACATTAAAAACATAATTGGCCTCAGATGATAATTTGAGATTTCGTAAAACTCCAGTTATGTAGGGCTACATTTTTATTAAGCGCTTATGTCCTACCTCTAATTTCTCAAATTCCTAATAAATGAACACACATCACATATTAAAAACTACCCGTTGTGTTTCCTTTTGTTCCATCCAGGTTTTCCAGGCCACTGCACCCTAACTAAACTGGACTAGCTGTTGGTCCCCAAACATCTCTACACTTCTAACTTCATGCTTTGGTTTGTATATTTCCAGCTGCCTAAAATAGATTCCCCAGGTTCAATGCCTATCATTATTAATTCTATGTTTGCCTTTCATATCTCAACACAAACACCAGCTTCTCTGTGAAGTTGTCCCTGAAACTGTTGTCTCTCATCTATGAAAACCTACATTTAGAATATTCTGAAATGTAACATTAACAAAAAGTATAAGAACATAGGCTTTGACATCAGACCTAGATGTAAACTGTAGCTGAGCACTGGCCGTATGTCCTTGGGCAAATTACCTGAACTCTCAGACTCTGTTTTCTCATCTGTAGGAGAGGAAGAATAATATCTTTATTACTATGGTGGGCATCAGTGAGGTGATTTATGTAGAGCTTTTGGTCCAGAGTCAGTCCAGTAGAAAGGGTTCAAGTTTAGAAGCTGTTGTTATTATTACTCCTTATATTTCATTCATGAGACATTGTTTTAGTTGGGAGAGAACAAGTCTATTTCTCTTATATGGTTATCGTAAGCAAATGCCATGTTTTCTTTTTTTTCCCATCACAATGTATAATACCATGTTATAGTACTTAATAAATGTTTATTAATTGACAGTTTATTTTGTGAGTACTTTAAATGACTATAATTCAAAAAAAGAAGAAAAAAAAGAAATCCAATCATTCCCCTTTCTTACCCAAATGTGTGTATATATGTGTATGTGTGTGTGCGTGTGTGTGAATGTGAATGTTTCTAAAGATTGGTCATTCTCATCAATAAACAAAATATAATTAGACATGTCAGTATCTTAATGCATCGGCTAGGAAATAACTCAGAATAAGTTTTCTTAGTAATAACTTCTTAACAATTTAATCTAGTCAATGATATTTAGCTCAGTATCAAGTTTTCAAGCTTTTTTTAGCTTTGGAAAATTATAATTTCTGAGTAACTAAAACTTGAGAAATAAGAAGACATCTTGCTAGCATAATTTGTAAAGCATTCAGTGTTTAAAATTTAAAAAAAAAAAAAAATTAGCCTTTGAGTGAAACTTAAAACACGTTTGTCAAAAGCTAGCAGCCAAAACACAGGAAAGCAATTTATCCAAAATTAGATTGCTTTGAAATCCTAAAGTTAATGGAATCAAGGGAGGGAAAAGGTGGCGAGATAATTTGGCATCGTTAAAACCTTCAACTTAGATGGAAGATAATCTAAGTTAACTATGTGAGCATTAATTCATGTCTTAAAATACTCCAAACAATTGGGAGCTGTTAGGAAAAATATTCCAAGAAAAAGAAGAGTGTAGAGCAATTTTTGCATCTGTCTTTTAGAAGGATAATTGAGAAGCCCATTGAAATCCTTTTCTGGTGAATCTGTTTTTAACTTACAAAAAATTTGACTGAAAATCCAAGTCTACAAAGAGAAAACGAGTTAATACTAATATCGGCACAAGTCTAATTTGTAGAATAACTTGATAAATACTGATTTTCTAAAAATTTGAGTCATAGAAATATATCTCTGGGTATTACTTAGGGCTTTTGGAATGATAGATGGAAATGGTTCCGCAATAAAACTCAAATAGTTTAGAAATAAAACTAGGGGTTTGGCCATAAGGCTGCCTCATAGAACCTGCATCATTTACTTATAATTTCATTCTTCATTTTATTTATATTATTCATATTCACACCCATAAAATGTGTCCTAAGAAGTATGACCTTTGCCACAATAACACTAACAAAACTCAATTATGAATTCTGCTTTACTTAAATAGAAATGAATGATAATCACGTTTATTATGATAGGTTTCCTTGTGCTTCGTATTTAACATTTTTTAAGTCAGATAATTCTGTTAGAGTGATTTGTCCTTTGGAACCCTAAGAAACCAGAAAAGTGTAAATTAAATGTACCAGTATCCAAAGAGATAGCATTTATAGTTTTTGAAAAGAATAATATTATTTGTTAGAGATCTTGTTCGGTCATTTATAAATAGCCACCTTTGTAAAGCAAGAAATAACCTTGTTTAAAAAACCACTGACATTGTTGTTCTATTGTCACCTGCTGGTAATTGAAAATGTGTTTCTGTCAGTTCTACCTAAGATGGAATGTAATTCCTTCTAAGATCTTGATCTTAAATTGGTAGCAAGAAAGCCAAAGAGGAAAAGCAAGAAGTCTTTACTTGTTCTTTGCACGAGTAATTTTGTTCTGCCCTTTCTGATAATGTGAGTTATTATTCTTACTGACTCTTGGAAGGCAGCAATAGGCTTCTATTTTTTTTACAGCTCTCAGCTCTGTTTTACTCAATTGATATGGAAGTGGGTTTCTGCCTGGCTTTGGAACACATATTTGTAATGTTTATTTTAAAATAAAATCCAGATTGCTTTGTTAGAACAAACATCTACTCACAGTAAATAGCTAAATCCTTGCCACACTCTCCTCAGCTTCATTTTTTTTTTTTTCTGCAAGACCACAAACTTGTTCTAGAACCTGTGTAACCTGAGAGCCTAAAGTTGAACAATGATTACAGAAAATTAGTCTTAGTTTCAAACTCGGGGATCCAGAATAACTTAGACTATTACCAGACTCTACTGGATAACTACCCAAACGATGTTTTAGAATGATCACACTCCGTGATGCTTATCTATATTTCAAGGAATGCAAACAGAATTTTAATTACACTTGTAACACTGCCTGAGGTAATCATATCACAGAAAATACTGAAGAGCGCTTCTGAAATTCATTTTTTTTCCATTCGAGGGAATACAGAGGACAGCTGGAAATGAGTTGAATTCTTTCTTAATCATCAGAGAATTTGAAAAATAAGCTGATTTAAAAGAGATTATACCTTCTCATCAACCAAGTACAAGGAGTCACTTAATCTTGGAATCAATTTGTGAGGTCACATAAGCAAGTCTTTGTACTAGAACAACGATTGCATCTATATTATTCTGGATAGAGGTCACCTTGACTCTAGCACTTCTAGAAACTGGGAGCATCCTACTTAGCAAAGTAGATCAGCTCAACCATTTATAGAGCTCTAAATGCTCAAGATTTCTCCATATCAAGGCAAAAAATTACCCTCCCCTAGACCTTCTTTTTATTGTTCTTTGTGCTGTCCTGCGGAATAAATGGAGTGAATCTAATTAACTCCTGCTTCACATAATAGTCTTCCAAATATTTGAAGATACCTATCAGGACCAGGGGTGTGGTTCTATGGTTCGACAGTATTCATTTGATTTCTTTTGATTTCCTGAACACTGTAGCAGGCCAGAGATGGGGTTAACACCTTCTTTTTCTTTTTTAACCATAATAAAGGAGTCTTTTAAAAAGGATACTCTTCCATTGCTTTTGTATAATCTCTTCGCTAAATTATCATGCCCATGTTAGCACTTCAATATACAAGATATTTTATATCTAAATATATATGCACTTTGATGTTTAAAATTTCTAATCGTTAGGCAGATATGCACTTTGACGTTTTAACAAAAAACCATCTTGATGATACCATGTATGAAATAAGCACACTTACGGTGTTAAAAACTAGAATCTTATATGCCATAGCTTATTGACTTAAGTATCGGTTCTTGTGGCATATGGATGTGGGAAACATAAATCTGAAGCTAAACCATTACGTGTTCAACTATTTCAAAGTAGTATGATAAATAAGAAGCAGCACTTATCTGCATACTCATTTATCTAGCTGTTAGTATAAGGAAGTGGGTGGGTGTTAGACCTGTAATATGTCATTCTCAAAAATTCAAATAAACTTTCAGTGCATGGTTGGGAAGTCTCCTTGGTGAATTTATTCGCTGAGGCATTCTGACATCAATATGTTCTCGTAGATGAATATATGAACTAACTGAGCCTGCAGACACTTCTGAAACCCGAATTCCTTTCGTGCTATGCACCTAAGAGACATGGGTGTGTGTGTGTGTTGGGGGCCGGGGTGTGGGGAATGCAGTGACAGTTCGAACTTGGAAAGATCAAAAGGAAACTCTAAATTCTAGATTGTGATAGGTGGGTATGCATTCATCAGACTAATTGATCAACGCGTTTCACTGTATATAAACCAGACTTCAACTGGAAGATAAAGGGAAAAAATCAAATAAATTTTAAAGGAAACTATCTGAGACCACATTACAATATCTGAACACAGCTTTGTTTCTTTGCAAGTGAATCATCGTGACGTGGTTTTCCAAATGTTAATGTCTGAAGACTGAAATCCCCAAGATAGGAGCAGGGGAAGGAGGAAACTTTAATTTATTAGGGCCCTTCCACACATTAGGAGGATGAAACTTGGTTTTGTGGCTGCAGCGGTGCATAAATCCCATAAAGCTAGTCAGCCATTGGCTAATGGCCTAAAATCCCTAAAGCATCAGTTAGAGCTCGAGAAAGAAGTCCCATTTAACTGGGCATCTAAGATGCTTTACTGATAAAGCAGGACCAACGGCTCCATCTGAGGCATTGCAGCAGAGAGTTCCCCTGAAACTGATGGGATCCCCATACTTTTATTAGCCTTTCTTACAAAGCGTCCGTTTAATGAAGGTTTGGGCAGGAATTAACTGTTTTTTTCTTCCCCCCTTTGGTGCCCAAAGAACATCTATCTCATTAAGGTCACTCCACTTAAAAGGATTTTCCTCACCAACCCTCATAAGCATCAATAAAACAGAGGTCTCAGTTTCTTGCCTCGATAGAGTGGTGCAATCCCAAATGGGAGAGCCTGAGAAACAACGCATGAAAAGCACAGAAGATACAGAACCTAGCCTTTCCTGGACCAGCTGTAAATAAAGTCTCATAAAAATTAATGATTATAAAAAACATTCAGTCAAGATAAAGCAGGAAGGGCAAGGGCAACAATTGTCTTCCGTATAAAACTGTAAATAAAAAACAAATTTCCCAGATGGTACACATATCTAAGATATTTTCTTTCTTTGATGTTATTTAAAATATGAGGTCAAAAACATACTAACATTAGTATTTTCACTGGGTTACCCAATCAGAATTTGGGAGAGCACAATGTTAATTTAGCATCATTACAAGAACATGGCTTGCAATGAAATGTTTTACTCTTTATCCGCCTAAAGGTTAAAGCCAAAAGGTTAGAAAATTAAGAAATATCATCAAAGTATGTATTTAAATGTGCAAAATAGAAAAGAAATATATGACAAAATCCTTCCTTTAAAGATATTACGATCTAATTAGGAGAATAAAAGTTACGCTCATAGTCAACCTTTAAATGATAACAAAATAAGAAGAAGTGCTAAATAATCTGATATGAAGTATGTCTGCTAAGGTGACAGAAATTCTAAGACAGGAGGTATCAGGTTGGACTATAGTTGTCATAGAGGATATTGCAGAGGACGAAGGCTCTAAAAAACCTGTGAGGATAGCAAGATTGGCATTGGCGAGGATGAGGAAAAGCGTGTTTATCTGGGTAGCTTTCTGAGGCTGTAGTGAAGGGGCAAAGTTTATCAATGCTACGGAACAGAGGGAAGTACAGATATTTTAGAGAAGAAATGTTAGGAAGGTGGAGGGTCTTCAATGCCAAGGATCCAATTTGATGTGAGAAGTAATAGTTAACTCGGGAAGATTTTTGAGTAGAACAGATATAGAATGGCGGTGGGGGGAGGAAGCAAAGCAGAGTAGTAGGACAAATCCTAGGCTAAAATCCCATAGTCTGTGTGGCGCCCCCTGTCTGTGTCTCATGACCAGCATTCCGCAGGAAGAGCTACCTACACCTTGGCATTGAGCAATGCAAATACAGGATGTAGAAGTGTTTGATGACCTATAAATCATCATAAACAAATAAGGTAGTGGCGTTTTAATATTACTCTGGGAATAGTGTTGACGGGAATAAAGAGGGTTGAGAGGCAGTTGTTAAGAGTGTTCACGGGTGAGAGAACAAGGACCTGGGCTGCATTTATTAATGACTTGAGGTGGAACTCAGGACTTAAATATAAGAGCGGCAATTATTTAATCCCACTATATTCTAACTTCTGATTTCCATCTAATGGGGTAAATACCTTTTCTAATTTATTAGTCTCAAAATATACTTCAGGTCATAAATGTGTGACTCTGTATTAGCTGATATTTTATATAAAAATATCTTTTGTCATAATTTGCTCCATTATTGCCGAACCAAACACCACATAACTAACATGTTAAATGATGACAACAGCCATTATGCCTAACAAAAATACTTATGCTAACAAGGTCTTAAAATTAGATAAAATGCCTACCAAATAGTGATAAGTTAATAATGCTCTAGTTTTTTGTTTTTTTTTTTTTTCATTCGAGGGAGGAAAGTGGGAAATTTTCCAAATTTAGGTTGCTCATCAGTCATGGCATGGGAAGAGATGAAGCATTTTTTAAGGTTCTTCTACCTGACCAGCTCAGAAAATCGAGATGGTTATAAGACCTTATAAAAAGAAAGTGAACATTTTATCCCTAAAAGAAAATCAGCAAAGACTACTTTTAAAAATTCCATTACTAAACAGAGATAAACAAAATTTTGTTTCAAATCCATATAAACTGCAGTGAGGTGGATACTTAGGAATATAATTTGATGGTCTCTGTATATTTGCATACACAACATTAGCAGCAAAAAGAAAAAATCAGGTGTGTCTATTTTCTCCTTACTCGAGAGAACCCTATGAATTTAAGGCTGGCAAAGTCTATCACACAAGCTTGCGATGGCAGTAAGAGATAAGGACATGAGTAAAGGACGGCCTTCCTGCAAAAAGTGCCTTAGAAATTTCTCATCACACGAAACCGATAAAAACTCTACATGCTGAGCACACGGAGAATGCTGAGGGCTGAAATGAGATTGCTCCCCAAACAGAGTGATATCCGGGAGAGTCAGTTTGCAATAAAGAATGAGGTAAGGTGAGCAAGCAGGATAACAGAGACATGTCCTTAGTGGCAAAATGACACAGGCAAAACTTCTCAGAGCTTCGTCAGTGGGGCCTGCTCCCGAAGCAATTCCTAAGATGCAAACCAGTTAGATGGGCTCCTCTGTAAGGTCCGAAGTTTTTCTTTCAGAACCTTTTCAATTTTCTGCTCTATGATTCTTGGTACTTATTTATATGCCAACAGTGTGGGTCGAATTGCGTCCCCCAAAAAGATGTGTTGAAGTTCAAATCCCTGGTACCTATGAGTGTTACCTTCTTTGAAAACCAGAGTCTTTACACATGTAATTAATATACAAGTAAGAATGAAGTCATACTAGAATGGGCGGGTCCTTAATCTAATATGACTGGTGTTTTTATGAGAAGAGATGAGATGCAGAGAGACACAGGGAGAGAACTCCATGCGATGATGAAGGCAGAGATTTTACTGATGAGTCAATAAGCCAAGGAACGTCAAGGATGGCTGGAAACTCCAGAAGCTAATAGAAGGGCACGGAGCAGATTCTCCCCTAGAACCTTCAGAGAGAGTATGGCCCTACAGATACCTCGTGTTTGGACTTCTGGCCTTCCTCTCGAACTCTCAGAAAATGCATTTTGATTGTTTTAAGCCACCCAGTTTGTGGCTCTCTGCTACAGAAGCCCTGGGAAGCTAATATATCAACCATGCTTTATTATGCATTGTTTTGTGTAAATGTCTCATTTTTGTCAAGGAGATGGTAACCTCTGTGAAGGCAGGGTCCTCATACTAGTCTTTCCTTATCCATCCCCCGATCCCAAGCGCCTAGCTCACTGTTACAGTAGAAACCAAGCCCTTCACCGTAACCACTAACACCAGGCAGTGTTCCCAATTGCGAAGTGAAGACTACTGAACAGGTGGCAAATGGGTGCTCAAACCTGCTGGATGCTAATTGCCAAATGGATGAAGCCTCTGGAGTGTATTTGTCCTAAGGCAAATTGCTGTATATTTTACTTCATAATTGTTTTCTAATGATTTCTATGTTGCTTGCTTCCATAAAATATTTTACTTGAGTGACACAACTAACAAGCATAAAACAGGACGATTAAAACAAAATGGAAAATGTTGGAGAGAAAAAAGGAAGGATAAGGAAAACTCTAGTTTTCGGCGATGAGTTAATTATGACAATTGAGTATTAAATATACCTCTGAGCTTACTGGGAGCCAAGGAAAAAAAGGTTTTATGGTTGGTGTTGGCGAAAAGGGAAAACAGGTCACTCCATCTGAAAAGCAGAATTTTCTCTTAATAAAACCTGTAAAACTTTTACGTGAATCCTTCACGTAACCTTTTATGTGAACTTAATATATTATTCAAGAAATTGAATTGTTGGTTTCTTTAATCACTATTTTGTGAGAGACATTGACATATTTCGCAAATGAACATTACCTAAGTAACTCCTGAAAAGACATCAAGGATATTATGAATTTAGTCATTGATTCATCCCACAGAACTTTTAGGACCCTGAAATGTATCAGGTCCTGTGCAAGGTGCTGAGATCGAGATACAGTCCTCGAAGAACGCCCTGATTAGGGAAGACAACTCCTAAGAAAGATATAATAAAATATGAAAGGTACAATAGTTAAAACAATGGATAGGTTACTGAGCAACATGAAACCTGGCCCAAGCCTTAACATTAGAGTGCGATTTAAAATAAAAATCTATCTGAGCTAACACGGCACAGTCCAGTTGCAATTCTTCCTGGTAAGCTAGCAGGACTGGGGGAGATCTAGAGATCAAAGCAGAGGTTGAAAATTAATGGCTTATGGGCCTAATCTGAAAAGCAGATGTGTTTTGTTTTGCTCACACAATAATTGAGCATTTTTTGGTCCACTTAAACATTTAAAAATTATCTAAAGATTGGGTTTCTGGCTTCTTTGAAAATCAGAAGACCTGAATCACACAGCAGTTGATTGTCTAAGGTCGGGAAACCACCACCTTGTCGTACTTGTGGGGAGCAGATTCACACGATGGGAAAATTCTCCAACAAGCTCCATGTTAAAACTCTTGTTTTTCAGAAGTGAATTATGTTTATAGATCAGAGACATACAAGTTGCACAGTTGTCGTTCTGTTGTAAAAAATTTAAGACTACGTTTTTATTGTTATTTGAGTGGAATGTCAAGCAGCCGTTTACCAAAATGAACTCTAGGGCTACTTGCAAGATACGCATACCTTATTTTTCTTTCAAAAAGAGAGGTTCGATGTGTTCCAACGACTGAATGAACGAGTGTTTCAAACTCCAGAGTTATACAGCACCTAACATGGCAAGTGGATCTGAAATCAGAAAGAAAGGTAATGACGAAAATCACCACTTATTGAGCATTGAATAATGTATCAGGCATTGTATTTCGTGCTTTAACTACATTTTCTCATTTAGTCTTTACAACAAACATTTGTGGTCTAAGTTATCATCATCATTCTACCAGCAATGGCCTGAGGCTCAGGAATTCAACAACTTACCCAAAGACATGGAGCTGGTAAATGGCAAAGTTGGAATTCAAATCTGGGTCTGTCTGACACCAAAACCTGAACTCTGAAATACTGGACTGTACTCTCTCTAAAATCAAAGTTTGCCACAAAATGACAATATACATAAACGAACTATGTATGTATGTATGTGAATGTATGTACACAATACACACATAGTATGTGTGTCCAATATTTTGACAATTATGACAGACATCTTGTCTAAAATGTTTCTCAGAAGTATATGTTTGATGAGATAGTGTGAAGTAAATGGATTTACTAGATTCCAGTTACAAACAGCTTGGCAATCTACAGGACTGTGTATCAATGAGAAAAGGTCAAATTGTTTAGAAGACAGTATTGGGAAAACTGGTTTCTTTTACTGAAAACAATAAAAATTCCTACATAGAGGGAAGATTAAATGCAGATTAAAATAATAAGAATAGCACACTTAACGCCTATTATATCAACAAAATTAGAAAGCTGGACAAAGCCAAGTGAAGGCGTGGAAATAGAGCCATCTTATTTGCATATTGGAATCACCTAGGAAACCTGAAGTACTACAGCTGCCTCAGGTCCACCCCCAAGATTCCGATTTAATTAATACGATTTATAACTGGAGTTTAAAATCCCCCCACAAGAGTCTAATATGCAGCTAGGCTTGAGCACCACTGAGATTAAGAAAAAAAAAAAAAGCTTTCAGGGGGTACTGGTGGGTGTGTAGCCATTCTAGAGAACAATTGGCAGTACTTAAATTAGGTTTACACAAACCTTATGATCCAGCTCCTGAATACACACCCCAGAGAAGTTCTCACAGTGGCCTAGAAAACGCACGTACAATGGTGTCCATCTCGGTGTGGCAGTAATATGACTGGAGACAATCTTCTCATTTGTCGCAGGGGGAAATGGATACCCTGTGTACACATTTAGCGGGAGGTTTGATACAAGTGCCTGGCATAGAGGGAAGATGCCTGGTTATGATATAGAGAGTCATCAGTATATAGGTGTCATATAAAGCCACAGGGCCTAACAAGATCACTTAGGAAGTAGAGAGATAAGAGAGGCAAAGCCCACACCTTAGATACTCCTACCTTTAGGGAGATGCTACGAAGGAAGAAGCCAACAAGGAGGATAAAATGGAGTGGCTGGCGAAGAGGAAGAAAAGGGGGACGTGGTAGCAGGGAAGCCTAGAGAAGCAGAGAGTGGTCGACCACGTCACCTGATACTTAGATGTTCATCAGGCTGTGACTCAGGTAAGATGCAGGTTATCCCTGACCTTGATAAGAGCTGCTTCCATTTCATGGTGGAGACAAAGGGCAATTAAAATGGACAGAGAAGAAAATGAGAGGTAAAGATAGAAGGCAATGAGTTAATCCTTTTAAGGAATTTGCTAGGAAAATAAAAGAAAGATAGGATAATATCTAAATATCTAGAAAGAGATGTGGAACAAGGTAGATCTCGTTTCAAAAGATGATTATTATTAAGACATGATTGACAGCCCTGCGGAAGGAACTAGTAAAGATGATTTGATTAAAGTTGCAGGAAAGGAAGGGAGTGAGGTCCTAGAGAACAGGTGAGGGGACAGATTCCAGCACACATGTTTAGGGCGGGCTACATGTCTGCAGACACAGGTCAGTTGGTGGAACTGGAGATGAGAAGTAATAACTATTTGTTTCTCTTTTCTCTGAGAGTATAAAATACAGCCATCCACCTAAAGTGAAAGATTCAGAGAGTGTTGGAGATTTGATAAAGATAATCATTGCTGTTGGCTGGATCATTTCTGCCATAATAGATGTTACAGATTGGATGCTATTTTCCTAAGAAATCTTCTCTTAGCTGCTGTAACATCCACCACATTATGTTGTCATTCTACTTACCTCTTACCACTTCCTCAATCAGAGTCTAGGTTTAGAGTTTGAACCCAGTGCCTGGCTTGGTGTTCTTCACAAACATTCGTTAAATGAGTCATTGCGTGTATGAAAAGGCCCTGTGTCAACAGAGTTGATACTTTAAGTAGTTTTTGAGGCATAAATGATGATTTTCAACCAAGTCTAAAAGTACCTTCTCAAGAAAGGAAGTGAATATAAGCTAATTAATAAACGACCAGTAATACTGTCATCTAGATTAGAAATTTAAGTATAGCACCTCCTAGAACAATCCCACAAGTTGTTTTTAGAGAATCAGAGAAATGATTTTATACTAACAAATACTTGCCTTTAAAAATCAGAGAGTTGTTAATATAGAAATGACTTTGAAGGGAGAAGATCTCAGCAAAACCAGTGCCTCTCAGATTTAATCAATGAGATGATATTTAGAGTGAAATAGTTTCAGAAATATATTATTTTATTCTAAACCTCTCTGGGTTCCATATACTCTTGATAGGCTACCTTTTTTTTTTCCCCCAAGAAGCTATATTAAGATTTGGAGGAATAAATTCTCATTATATGTCTCAGCTCTAATCTTTTAATAACTGAAATCGGTGTGGGTAGCTGACGCTTAGACACATTTTTCCTGAAAATGTAACCTTCCTTCATTTCACTTCAGCCTGAACATCTACCTTTTACAATTATTTGTAGTGCACGTCTGCTGGTGATAAATTCTTCTAGCCCTAGTTTATCTGCAAATTTCTTTATTTTTTCTTAACTTATGAAGGATATTTTTGCTGGACATAAAATTTAGGGTTGACGGTTCCTCTTCTTTTCCCCCGGCACCTTGAAGAGATCATTCCACTGCGTTCTGGCCATCCCTATTGTGTTCTTCTCTATGTGATATGTCCTTCATCTCTGGCCTTTTTGAAGTATTTCCTCCTTATCTTTGGTTTCCACCAGTTTGACTATGATGTGCTAGGATGTGATGGGGCTTTCTTTGTCTTTTTGCATCTAGTCTGCTTGGGATTCAATCAGTTTCTTCATCTATTTCATCATATTTATAAAATTGTGGCTATTTTTTCAAATATTTTTCTCTCCTTTTCTCTATTTTGGGGACTTCAGGTACACTTTTTATTGCTATCTTTTTCCTTTTTTACTGTTCAGTTAGATAATTGCTATTGATCAATCAGTAAACTCACTGATTCTTTTGCCATCACCAATGTATGAATTTTTTAAATTATATTTTCAGTTCTAGAAATTACAGTTAGTTATTTCTCAAATAACTTTATTGAGGTACAGTTTATATAGAATAAAATTCATTCATTTTAACTATACAAGGTAATGATTTTTTAAGTAAGTTTACAAAGTTGTGTAACTATCACCACAAGCTAATTTTAGAACATTTTCATCATCTTTTAAATGGGATCATATAATATGTGGTCTCTTGTCTCTGGCCTCTTTGACTTAGCATAGTATTTTTGAGGTTCATTTATATTGTGTATGTATCAGTACTTCATTTCTTTTGATTGCTAAATAGAATCCAATGAATAGACCACATTTCATTTATCCCTTCTCAACTTGGTGGACATTTGAATGTTTCTACTTTTTGTCGATTATGAATAATACTGCTATGGCCCTTCATGTACAGCTCTTCTTATGGGCATATGTTTTTATTTCTCTTGAGTAGGTACTTAGGAGTAGAAGTGCTGAGCCATATGGTAAATCTACTTTTAACATTTTTAAGAAACTGTGATACTCTTTTCTATAGTGACTATATCACTTTCTGGTCCCATTCACAATATATGAAGGTTATATAGTTTCTCTATATCCTATCAAACGCTTGTTATTATCTGTTTTTTTTTTTTAAATTATGATTCGTGTGGATGTGAAGTGATATTTCATTGTGGTTTTAATATGCATTTCCCTAATTAATAATGTTGAACATCTTTTCACATGCTTATTGACCATTTTTTAATATGTTCCAATCTTTTGACCATTTTTAATCGGGATATTTGTTTTCTTATTATTGAGGTATAAGAGATTTTTTAAAAAATATATTTTGTGTACAGGTCTTTTATCAGATATATAATTTGCAAATATTTTTCTCCCCCAGGTCTGTGGCTTATTTTTTTCTGTCTTAATAATATGTACAAAAGTTTTCTTGATTATGTCTACTTTATCAATAGTTTTCTGTTATTGCTTGTGATTTTGGTGTCATGCCTAAGACATTTTGCCTAATTCTAATTTATGAAGATTTTCTCTTAGTTTTCTTCTAAGAGTTTAATCTTACATTTAGATCTATGATCTATTTTAAATTAATTTGTGTGTATTCTTTGAGGAGAGGTTGTAATTTTTTTGCATGTATATATCCAAATTGTCTCAGCATCATTTGTTGCAAAGACCGTCTTTTCCTCATTGAATTGCCTTAACATGTTTATTGAAAATCAATTGACCATAAAAGGAAAAGTGTAATTCTGGACTCAATTTTGTTCCATTTATCTAGACGTATATTCATATGCCAGTACTCCACTCTCTCTATTGTAGTAAGTTCTGAAATTGGGAACTGTTAGTACTCCATATTTGTTCTTTTTAAATATTTTTAATAGTTTTTAAAAATAGTTTTTGTTTCTCTGCTGAAATTTCCTATTTGTTCATCATAAGCTAGCTATATGTTCTTGAGCATAATTATATTAGTTGCTTTACAACTCTTGTCTGATAATTACAGGATCTCAGGGTTGATCCCCATGACTTCCTTTCCTTTTAAATAAGTCACATTTTCTATTTCTTTGTATGTCAACTAATTTTGAACTGCGGGCTGGACATGTTCATGCTACATTGTGGAACCATTGGATTCTGTTATACTCTTCAATTTCATTAACAAATAACTGTAGAAATAATAATAAAATTAGAAAATCACTCTTTGCAACTCCTAATAAGTAATCGATTGAGGTACCAGTCTTTAATGAATGACATATCCATTGGAGTAAGAAAGTTGCATAGAATCTATATATAGGCCCACAGATTTCTTACTAATTACAAAGTGAAAAATCTACAGTGAAGTGATCTTAATTCCTAACTCAAGTGAGCAAACTAGTGTCACCAACAATAAGGGCCAATATTCTATTATATGCTTCCTGATACGATATGATGTACACAGCTTAATATAAATCTAATTGAACCATTAGCCAACTAACAGAAAATATAACAGAGTGAATCAAGTTAAAATATCAGGAAGAAACAACAAAACAAATTCAAAATACGGTACATTCTACAAGAAAATTGGTCAGGACTCATCAGAGAGTTAATTTTTAAGTTAAATAATTCGGGGACCTCTTCTAGGTAAAAAGAGACCAAAGAGATGTAACCAAATGCAGTGTAAGAAATTTGACCTGGATTCCAAAAACCAGCTTTAAAATACATTTTTAAAACAAATCAATTGAACTTTGTATAGGGAAGAAGATTATATAATATTAAGAGGTTTCTTGTTGTTGTTAATTTTATCAAGTATAAATAATGATAACTTGTTGATATAAAAAGTTTTTCTTTTTTTGGAGATGCATATTATACCATACCATTTTCAAGTGGTTCAGAAAAATATAGAGACAGAGATTGGATATCTGACTAAATAAATCATATGTGAAACATGTAAATAATAGCTGAATCTAGGTGATGGGTATATGAGTGTTTATTGTAATATTAACTTTACTATATGTTTTAAAATTTTCTCAATAAAAGACCAAATTAAAAAAGCCCTTGCCTACCCAACAGATATCAGACTTCTAGGTAAGAACAGATCCCAATACACTTCTGCTAATCTGCTTCCTACCAAGATTTTGTCATTTTCTTTTTCTTTGGAAAAAAATGCGAGACATTTTCCATGCCACCATTTGCCTATATCTCTCATACCTGGGAATTCTTTCTTTATCCATATAACATCAGATAGAGAAAAAAAAAATTGAGATGGGGCAAAAGGCAGAAGCTTCTGTTGCCTCTGAGGCCTTCAATTACAGTGGATGATGAAGAGCTGAGCTTCTCTCCCAGATCTGGGTGTAAACATCCAATCTGGCTGCTGCAGCATCCTTGACCTACTAATGCACAGCCCAAGCCTATGCTGACCCCTGAATGTGACAGCATTATTCCAACTCAGCAGTTCGAAGTGAGCTCCTTTTGAGGGTATTCTATTAGTGATTCCATCTTGTCACTGCCCACGGAGGTCTTTTGCATCCCACCCCACCACCTCATTCCCGAAATAAAAGCTGTTGAATAGTTCAATCAGCTTCATTAGGTGGCTGGTGTCAAGTACTATTATAATCTCTGCTGTGATTTGATGATATTCCCTCACTTTGTTATTTTTCAGCTCCTAATTGCACCCTATACTTTTGACATCTCTATTGGACTGATGTTAATGTCAACTTGTCCTGATTCATGTGCTCTATTGAAATCTGGTACTGAGGCAGCGGGAATATGAAGCGGTTGAGGACTTTTTGAAGTGCTCTGCCTACAAGCCTTTCTTTTTGACTTCTGTAGCACCGAGAAGTAATTTTATTTTCGAGAAAAGAATAAAGGCGTATGAGTTTGAAATTTTACATGATGTTAAAAGTGCATCAACTAATGTTCAAATTAGAAAGGGAAGAGGCATGAAAGGCAGTGCAATAATACTTGATAGTAAGTTTTGGGACAAATTAAAATAACTTGAAAAAATTTACACTCAAACACATCCTGAAAATGAAAACAGGTTCAGAGAAGAAAATAAAAATCAGCCATAAACAAACCCTCATTTGTTATCTTTTGGTCATACAACTTTAAAGATTATTTTGCACACAGATATGTACTTTTTTATTTTTTATTAAGTGCAATGAGACAATAGGCATTTATTTTATAACCTGTTTTATATGCATCATATGCCAGACTTCTTTTCATTTTATTAAATATATATGTTTATAATTTTTATAGTCTTGTTGTATCCCATTCTTTAATAATTTATTTAAACAATCCCCTACTTATGAAAATGTATATTGTTTGAAAAATGTTTCCTTAATGGCATCATGTATCTAAAAACCCATCATTCCCACCTGAACCAACCACTTTGACAGTCAAATCTCTAGTCCTACTTTGGAAAATTCCAGCCTCTTGCCTCCCACGATGACAAATAGATGTAAATGTCCTTCAACAGATAAATTTGAGAAACATGAGTAACAAAGTAACAAAGTTATTACTCATGAATTCTTGAAGTTCTTAATATGACTGTAATTCTTTATAATCTGTAAGAGAAAAATGTGGCAATCATCCTTTCCCAAACTCATCTCCTTACAGAGCATTTCGAGGACATAGTGTTCCGTGGAAAACCCTTTAAGAAACAGTATTCTGTCTATGGCCATTCCACCCTGAACAAGCCTGATCCCGTCTGATCTCAGAAGCTAAGCAGGGTTGGGCCTGGTTAGTACTTGGATGGGAGACCACCTAGGAAGACCAGGTGCTGTAGGCATAAAAAATAAAAAAATAAGGGATCGTAAACTGACAAGGTCCTTGCAACCTGTGAGGTCAACCAAGGTTGCCTTGCCTAAAAGGAAAAAGAAAAAAGAAAAGAAAAGAAACAGTGTTCTGATCTTCTGCAATTATTGTCTTTCATTAATTTCTGTTTGGGTGTTCTGCTACCAATTTAAGGTCAACATTTTCCCCAACGGATTTAGCATATTTATAATCATTAATTAATTTAAAAAAGCAATTCAAATTCACTTCAATAAAAGAGACATTTATGGTATATTTACTATATGCCAGGTATTGTATAAAGTGGTATAGATAAGAATATCTGTAAGAACCAAGTCCACGAGCTTCTTTATCATTGGGCCCAAAGAACAATTAATAATTTTAGTGGACATTTAGTGTTTTGCTGTCCCAGTTCTGACCAATCAGACAGTCATAATCTCCTAAGCACAGAGACTCAATTAAAGCCAGTCAGATGTCATTTGGGGCTATTGTGACTGCTGAGAAAGAAGTACTCACTCCTTCCTCTGGATTTGAACTTAGGAAAAGCTGATCTGAGGGCTGCTGGGTCTGAGGATCAAGTTAAATGGATGAATGCTTAGCCAAAAGACAGGGGTGAGGTTCCAGTGAGCTGAATGCAACTGTTCTTGATCCACATGGAGTTTAGTTACATGAGCAAATTCAAGTGACTTACATCCCAAAGGGTCCTTGCTCATATAATGTTGTGTTTCTTCCCTTGTGAAAAATCATTCGAAATACGTTAGGAAACTTTGTTGGCTGAGGATGAATATAATTTGGTATAAATGAATTCTTTTTTGATGATTTAGAAAAACATAGAGTGAATTCTAAATGTTGTTTTTTTTAACTAAATCTTTGATCTCAGTTTGTTTTCTTATGATTGACCTATTTTTCTTTAAAGTGGAAGTACAATGAATTATGATTAATTGAAGATTTCATTTAGGTTTGGTTTTAGTTGATAAAGCCCTTACTATATATATATATATAAAACGCCATTCTAGTAAATGACCAAATAACCTAGATAAGTTTAAGCAATACTTGTTTCTCCAAAATTGAGGGGATTATTATTACATGATCCTACATGAACTATGTTTCACTGAAGCCTGAAGAAATCTACTTTTAGGTTATATCAGAGAAGTCTCTGATTCGGAACCTAGATTAAGCTAGAGTCCCCCGATAATGTCATCTTAATAACATTTTCATTGGTTACTTATATATTTCTCTCATCTGGAGGATGCTTTTGAG
>NW_006438073.1:1948637-1958520 GCF_000325575.1 Pteropus alecto
AGTGAATTTTTCTTAATCTTGCTGCTCAAATCTTAGATCCTTGGGCTGTTTCTCCTCAAAGTTCAAACCCAGCATCTCTAGCAATGGTATGCCATTTGACCACTGAAGTTTAGCCTAGCCTTTTGCAGAGAAATTTGGTCTAGCAAATTTTCAATAATAAAAAAATAATCAGTTGTGATAGATGTCAGCACGGATGACATAGGCCTGCAAGTTTTAATGGTATTATTCAAACAGCTGTAATAAGTATATAATTATGTTATGTAAGTCTATCATATTATCTGAATAAATCAAATGATGGCATCTTTTTAGGTATGACAACGAACTGAAAATGCCTCCTGATGCAAAGACTACTCTCTTGGCATATGTCCGGAGAAGGTTCAGAATGCCAAGTATCTTTTTTACTAGTTTTATTTAGGCTACAAGAGTTGCCTTCAAGAGATAGAGATTAAAATAAAATAAATAATCTCCCTCTCCCCCCCGCCCACACACACACACTCCATGTCCTTTTATCTTTCTCCTTTTCTGATTCACGATAGAAAGATCCGGAACTTTTGTGTGAAGACAAACTAGCCCTGAGCCTTGGTGTTCATAAAGCCATATTGATTTGATTTCCCAGAATGAAAAAACATACCGTAATCTTTTCGTCCTATTCACCAACTTACAAGAAAAAAATGTGTAGGTTTCTGGTCTGAATTTGATTGTCTTCAAAACTGTATATACTTCATGTGCTTGTTGGCTCTATGAGGTTCGCATATCAAAAGGGAAAGAAAGTGGTTTTGCTGATGGGCTATTTCTTTAAGACAGAATTTCCCAAAGTATACTCTATGGGATGTTAGCTTTTGGTTTGATCAGGAATCAAAGGGAACAACAATATCTATAAAATAGAGGACAAAATAGAACTTGCAATAAAAGCAGGACAGCATAGCAAAGGGAACACAGAAATATAAGAGGAGATGCTTGGGGCCGCTTAGGAAATTTTCACACGATCTTTTTTTTCCCTTTAGAAACTCGACAGTGCACTAACTGAGCCTGGTGAGAAGCCATGGCCTTATTGTTGCATGAAAGTTATATTTGAGGATAGAGTTGGACATGGTATGATTTCAAAAGGTTGTAGAAACACAGTTCTTATCAACAGTGGGAGGCTAATTTTTCCAACAATTTTGTTCCTATTTCCATTTACTAACATAAAAGTTGTGTCTTGTGTTAGCACGCTAAAATTCTTTTTAAAAAGAGGTTATAAATTAGTTTATAAATGTAATATTGTCTGTTTGTTTAAAGCAGTTATTAAAATAATGGTACATATTTGCATCATTACCAATTAATACTTTAATTCGCTCACTTGCGATGTCTGAAACACTATTTACTGAAATTGACAAGCTGACAAAGAGCAGAACTAATATACAATAGGTCCAACCACGGATAAATCTGAATTAATACTGGTCAATTCAATCAATACATGGGGACCTGAGATTAAATTAAATTGAGCTAGTAAATGCCTACTTGGATTAATTTACATAAGAGGATAAGTTTATTCGGTAGTCATCAATATCCTATTTTTCATGCAAATCATCAGCTTATTTTCAGTGTCTGTCTTCAGTCTTTAGCCCACATAGGAGATGGAAGTGGCTAGGTGGATGGGGGAAACACATGTGGAGCGCAGGCATTGATCAGGGATTAGAAGAAACTGCCTCCTCAATTCAGAAGGGAAATACGTCAAGTGCTCATCACGCTTCACGAGCCATCGCACCTAGAATGGTGGAAGATGCTGGTATCGAAGTTTTAGTGGAATAATCTCAGGCACATGCTTGATTGGCTCTAATTCAACGAAGCTGCTCAGCCGTTTAGTTTGCTTGACCCTAGACAGATGACTTACAGTGTATTGGGCAGGTGTGGACACGATTGTGCTTCTGAAAGCAAATAACACTATGCGAAGCTTTTCTTGAAGTTTGATTATATGCCACGTGTCTCCTCAGCGTTGATCAGGTATCTCTTGCCTTTGTGCTAAAAACTTCCTTCTGGATATAGATAAGATGGGATTCCATAGGGTGGCTGCTAGTTTTTGGTTAGTTATTGAGAAAAATCAGTGTTTTAGTAGAAAAAGCATGGGAATTATCGTCACAAGAACTGAACTTACAAACTTTTCAACTTGGGCAAGTCGCTTAGCTTGAGCTTCAGATTTCTCATGGGTAATTTCAGGCTAATAGCAACATCCTTCCAGGTTTTGTACAGATCAAATTAAGACATGCACTTGAAATGTCTTTGTAAACTGGGAAGTGAGCCAGGAATTTTGTTTTTGTTAGTTAAAACACTTTAACTTGCTTATCACTCATAGACATTTACATATGGCATATTTTAATATAAAATAAGTTGCTGAAAATCAACTAATGCAATACTAAAATTATATTTAAGTTTAATCTTCAAGATTTCAAATACTTGAAGTACGTTATTGAATTATGTGCCGTAGAAACACAGGAAAGAATGAGCATATTGGTGAAGTGTGAAACACAGGGCCAGAATTCTTTTCTACATCTTAATAATAAAATAGCTGCAAAATCCAGGAAAGCCAAATAAGAGGAGTTTTCTGACTGCGAACACTTTTTTGGAAAAGACACAAAGTCCTCAGTGTTACAGTATTTATAGTGTTATAAAAGTAAAGTTATTTAAAACTTTGCCATAGTTGAAAAACTGCCATATGTATAGACAACTCCTCTGGCATTAAACCTGTTTCCTTTTTCCTCCCCCTGCAAAAGAAGATATTTAGTGGTTTTAAAGAGGTTTCGCCTGGTTGAAATCTTCTGTACAATACTTGCTTAATGAGCTGATTAACAACTGTTACTGAGAATTAATGAATCAAATCACAGTGGTAATCACCATATTGCAAATGGCTGTGTTGTAATAGGTTATGATGGAGCCATCCATTTCACAGTGACGACTCTTTTGTATAATGAAGGTATCTGAGCAGATTGTATCCCAGGTCTCATTGAAGAAACTCCCATCATGTTTTCGATACAGGAAAGTCTTTTGGAATTCCCTCAACAGTAAGCAACAAAAGACTCTATTAGTAGAATATTATTCTATTAAGCACAGGAAGCATTTTGATCTTAAATAATTATTCACAGTGCTTTAAAAATCTATTTTAGCCGTCATATACTTATCAAAATCCAAACACAGAGAAATCATGCCATCTGATTAGGCATCTGCTTTAACGTAATTTGCAGTAGAATGGCAGATAAAACATAAATGGCTACTGCAAGGGGATTTTAGTTTTGACAATTTGCTGTTTGCCAGAGAGCTTCCAGTTCAAAATATTTAATAAAATAATTTTTTTTTGCAGTTAAGGTAGTTCTTGAGATCTCATAGTCTTGCGTTCTGAATTCCATTAGAGAATGCTTTAATAATGAATAGGTATCTCAAAAAAGCTATTATAAAAATAACGAATAACTATGATTCTGTTATACAGGCAGCAAATAATGTGTTGTCATGTGCTAATATTGAAATTAGAGATATAACTAACTGATTTTGTGTAGTTGGTTTTCTAAATATTTATTTAAAAACCAGACTTACTCATTAGTCTATGTAAGCTACATCATTCCCTTTGCAGTATAGCCTCGTGATTCAAGTGTTTAAGAAAATAATTGAAATGGCTTATCGATATCATGTTGGGAAAAATGGCTAAATGGATTAAAATATCATTCCTTAATTATTCTATTCAAACTAGATATGCAGGTTAAATAGAGTTTAGAAGGAAATTAATCAAATTCAGGATATTTTTAAACAACTTCAACATTTATAATTTATTGTAAGAAACATAAGATTATATAATAAAAATTGCACAGAAGCCTGGATCTCAACTTGGATTTATTGGGGAGGACTCATGTATAGTGTAAGTTTTCCAGCAGAAGGTCAGTTCATTTCAGCTGTCTACAAGTCCCATACACATAGATTTTTAAATAACTGTACTTGTTTACTATACAGACATTACTTCTAATGGGCTTTCAATAGCCTTTATGTAGATGAAGGCAACCAATACACTTACTGCTTAAACATACCCAATACTGAGTAAGCATTATCTGTTACAGAAGGAATAAGAAGCTGGTAAGTGGCAATTATAAGCCTACTACATTATTTCTAATTCTTACAAGAAGCCTATAATCTAGAAAGTATTCCATTTTACAGATATAGAAACTAAGTTTCACTAAAAATTCTAAAAAGTATAATTGATATGCTTAGGAAATAAAATGGAATCATATAGAATGCTCAATTAAAATCAGAGAAACAGGAGAAGAAGGAGGAGAAAAAGAAAATGAACATAGAATAACAGTGAAAAGCATGGTAGATCAACTACATCAATATTCACATTAACCGAGAATGTTTTAGATGCACTGACTGAAAGAGAGATTGGTCCTTAGAGTGAATTAAGAAACAAGATCCAGCTACATATCGTCAACAAGAAACCAGTTTCTCATATTTTCCTAGCTTTGGGTATCCTTGACGGTTTTGAGAAGTCAAGTGGCATTTCCTCATAGCATAGTCAAGGTACGGTCCATCAACCTGACTTAGCGCTGTTGATGCCAGCAGCCTCCATTATCTGCCTGATTGCGATAATGGAGTGGGGCTGGGAATGCTAGCCTAAGAGGTACTGCCTTGTCTCCCCTGTTTGCCAAACTATACTGACCCATCTCCTCTCGCTCTTTCTGTTAATCCAATCCTCTTTTCAAAGATCAGTCGAAGTCTTCAAATTTTCAAAGATTTTTGTCACCTGCAGCCAGGGCCAGCTTCTGTGTATGTGCGGCCTGCGCAACTATAGAGCTCCTCCCTTAAAAGAGTCCATGCTTGGTTGAACGCCCTGCTGTCTCTATTTTGGAATTCTCAATAATTTCTGAATGAGGGACGCAGTAGATTATACAGGTGGTCCTGACTGGCACAACCCTATGGCATTTCTCATCTTTGAACTCCTAGTCCATTCCGTTGCCATTATCACATGCTCATTTGTAGCCTCCTCTTCACTTCTTAGGACTCTGTTCTCCTAAATGAATTACAAAATCCTTAACATCTGTGTTCTTATTCATTGTCGTAGTCTATCAGCATTCAGTCCAGAGTTTGAATGTAATAGGTGCTCAATAAATGTTTGCGGACTGTTGGGCCATTGTGCTAAAATTTAACTCAGTGGAAACAGTGCCACGATGTCATTCAGAATAAAAGGCCCTGTCAATCGCAGTGCAGAAACAGACAATCCTGATGCATCACTAAAAATCTGAGGATTCTACAGGGAACGATTAACACAGAAAGATGATCATCACGAAATTCAATCAGGGGGCACACAAAAAAGTGAACTAACACATGACTTGCACATAAGAATTTTAAACGTGTTCGTTGCATTGAGAACTAGATAAGTGGTCCCTTCTCTCTGAAGCCTTCCCCTTGTCACTGAGGAGGAGAAATAGGGCTTGTCATACTATGCACACTCCTTGCACCCTCCAGTGTCTGCCCTACCGCTCCGTGGTCTTCCCAAAGCAGTGTGTAGGAATCAGTTAGAAGACAGGCCTCATCTGTACTTTACGTGATGCAGGCCAGGTGTCAGCATTTCAGGTGACACCTGTACCCCAGTTGGTCGTTCTCATGATTATGAGATGATGAGTCAGATTATGATTCTCAAAGGAAGACTGGGGAATCTGCATTTTGGCAAGTGGTTTATATAATTCTCACGATCAGGAAAGTTTGGGAAGCGCTGCACCAGCAACAGGCTATGCTGGAGGATGTTTCTTGCTAAAACAAAATATGGTCGCTCGCGTTCTAAGGGGTCACTATTTAGGGGTGGGCTTTTCAGATCACCAAACCTTTCTTCACTTTGCTGCTTCTTCGGCTGCCACAACCACCGGTCACAACATTTTGCGGTTAACAGGCATGCGTTGGGCCCGATGTCGTTTACATTACTATTCTGTCCTCATCTGCTGTCCTGTCCACAGTAATTCATGTTGAACCTTAGAGCTGTTTCATTTTCTTCAGATATGATCAAATATTGCATTCTCTCAATCTCACTAGACCTTTTCCCCGAGGCTCTGTGGGCCTACGGGCCTGTGCTTTGAAAGTTTTGCCCAGCTGCTCCGAGCCAACCTCATCCAGCTCTTGTTAATGGGGTTAGATGGTCTGGGGCCCAGCATTTATCACAAGCACCTTGAAATACATTTGTATCAGTGTCAGTACATTTTTTTCATTGCAGATCTATATTATTTCGGGTCTACCACCCGGCCTTTTTATAGGCTGAACCGAGGACTTAAGCAACATTTTTTACTTTGTTTGTAGTGGAAAATTTTGTTGAAGTTTCAACAGATTTACAAATTATCTTTGAAACATAGCTCTTTTATAAACTAAGAACTCTCTGCATTTACCAATTCAAAACTATACGGAGAAGAAAGAGCATGAAGCACTCATGTGGTCCAACCATCAAATGAGAAAGCGTATGATTGGCTAACTCTGTGCCTCCAGGAGCCCACCCACTGGAGCGCAGTGTCTGGGGACAGAGCAAGAAACAGTCCCCCAAGGACACAAGGAGGCAGTCCGGAGGAGTGTGGCATAGCTGTCAAGTGGGGGGCCACAGAGCTGACAGAAGGTGCTGGTGCCCAGCCGGCAATCAGCTACAGGGCAGCTTGGTTGCACAAACACCTCATGGTGACCACGCAGCAAGAATGAGGAGCCACGAGTGGCTGGGAGTGGCAACAGCTCTTAACCGAAGGGCTGATAATACCCGAATCTATATGGAGGGGGAGGGGCAGAGGGGGTGGGGGCCGAGTCAGCAAGCGATCTTTTCAGGAACCATTTCTTACACCAGAAGAAATAACATCAGCCACTCAGTGGCTTCTTGGTATAAAAAATGACTTTATGCACTGAAATTTCAAAAATAAAAAAAAAAGATAATTTAAGATCCACTGCCCCTTTTGTACAGAGGCAAGTTATAAATCATAGTGCTTCATAATGTAGCCATTTTATTTCTCAGTGATTCTGGTTCTTTGTGTGTATATTTATCCAATTGTCCATTCACTTAAGTTTATAACTACAGGGTCTTGCTCTGGGTTTTAGAAATGAAAAGCACTAAAAAGTCAAAGCAACAATCAATTCTTTAAAATCCAGATTTGTCCTGCTTGGAGTCACATAAGGATAGCTGCATGATTATCCAGAACAGCACTGACCTAGAGACCAAAGATCGTGGTGACTCCCCATGGCAACAGGAATTGTGATTTTTCCCTTTGCTTTGTGTGGGGCTCAGTCAGCGAAGATGTACTCCAGGTGAGTAAGCCTCATTCAGAGTGAGATGGCTGGAGTCTGTTTTGGTCTGTAAGTAGATAAGGACTATGAATTCACCTTGAGAATAAATAAAACTTGCTCATCTGAACTTATATTTATCTCTCACAATAAGAGGAAGTTACTCTACTTAATGTGAAGGAATCGTCTTTCCTGCTCCAGCATTATGATGGCTTACAGACCTCAAAACCTGCCTTCTAATCGAATTTTAATCGTTTTTAAGCCACTAATAGAATCACAGATCCTATTTTTCTCCTAGTGTCTGCCTCAGTCTGTGCTAAGAATCGTCACTGCAGATTTCCGAAAGAGATCACAGGAGCTGGGTAACTAGGACCGAATTTGATATTTATAGTAAAGCCCCCTGCACCATCCAGATTCCAAAACACCTGCTACGTCTTTTCATTTGTGAATTTCAAGCCACGAACATAAATTCCATCTAGCTTTTACAGACTGCATAAAAGAATGCCTGCAAATCTGGGCTGCAATAAAATGAGAATAGTAAGCAGTATGATTTTGATCATCTCCTGGCCTCTCAAAATAGCCAGCTAGCTGGCTTCCTTGCTTACTGTGTCCACACATGTTCATTGAGCACCTGCTATGTGCCAGGCATTAACCAGAGTCTTGAAACCATCTGAGGAAAGAGCGGACACACCCCCTCTCCTCACACAGGTAATGTACCAGTGACGAGAGAGAAGCAGAAGCGAGCCGGCAATTACAGTGCCTTTTGTTGTGTGCTCTTATTAGATGAGTTCAGAATGTTCTAGAAGCACAAAGAAAAGGCACCACTATGCACTGGTCAGGGAAGGCCTCCTGAGCTTAATGTGTGTGGGAACTAGAAACCGTTCACCAAATTTCAGGCGCCCTAAACTCAGCAGTGAGGATCATCTATTCCCTTAGCTACTGACTTAAAAAAAAATCCTATTAGAAACCAAATAAGGTGAAGATTACAGGGAAACCTCTCTGTCCTATTTTTGCAAGTTCTTATGAATCTATAATTACTTCAAATTAAAAAGTGAAGAAAAAAAAACACGAATAGCACAGAAAATGTAACACTTAAGGAAACATCTTAAAACAGCCTGGTTTTGTCCAGGTCTGACTTTGGGAGTTTGTGATCACTGAAGGCAACAGAGTCGCCAATCAGAAGGGCCTTGTGACAAAACAGAACCCAGAAAAGGGTTAAACTAGATACCTGAAGGCATATGTTTATTTCTTCCTGTCGCAGTTGTATTCAGGGCTGACTCTTTCAACACAAAAATATTTAAAAAGAAACTCTGAGAAACTGTAATTATTCCTCATAATGATACCTGTGGCTTGTTTTTTGTAATATACATTTCACTTTTATAAGTGAAATGTTATATAATTAGATCGTTAATTAACCAGTAATAGCTACCTTCTACTGTCCTGGTTGTGGCCATATAACTTTTCATGTATTTTCTATAATGTGAAAGGTTTACTGTAAACAGAGAGGGTTCCTTTTAGAAGTTCCCTTTAGAGATGTAAGTGATTTTATATAAAGAAAGGATGCATGGCAGGTGCATAACGATGGTGGGAGGAGAGGCAGGTGAGAGAGGAGAAGAGGGGAAAGAGATGAGAAAGAGGAAGGGCTCTCCCGGAGGAGAGAAGGTGGTTAGAGATGGCTTCTCAGGGAAGGTAACTTTTCACAGACAACTGGATGGGGTGAGGAAACAAGTTCTCGGCCCCGGCAGCTAGAGCAGCAGAGAAGCCAGTGCGCCCGGAGCACGGTGACAGGACAGGTGAGAGGATGGCGGGGAATGAGGTCAGAGGTGTCCCAGACATCGGGTGGACCATGGCTTTATTCTAATTTGAGTGTTGAGACATGGAGTCGTAGATATGCGCTTTTGAATGATCAGCTCTAAGCTGTCGAGTCCGTCTCCCTGGAACCAGTAAATGTCACCTTTTAAGGAAAAAGGGTCTTTGCAGATGTCATTGAGGGTCTTGAAATGGAGGGACTGTCATGGATTGTCTAGTAGGTCCTAAATGCTATAACAAGTGTTCTTTTTAAAAATAATTTTTACATTTCAATTAGAGTTGACATGCAGTCTTATATTAGTTTCAGGCGTACAACATGGTGATAGGATATTTACATACATTACAAAGTGTTCCCCCCCAATTAATCTAGTACCCATCTTATTATTTGTAATATTATTGACTGTATTACCTATGCTGTACTTTACATCCTCATGACTATTTACAAGTGTCCTTATGAGAGAAGCAGAGGGAGATTGCTCACACACAGAAGAGGAGGAGGCAATGTGACCAGGGAGGCGGAGCTTGGAGTGATGTGGCCACAAGCAAAGGGATGCCAGCAGCCCCGGCAGCTGGAAGAGGCGAGGAAAGGCTTCTCTCCTAGAGCCTCTGGAGGCAACACAGTGCTGGCAACTCCTTGATTTCAAACCCAGTGATACTTATCTTGAACTTCTGGCCTCTAGACTGTGAGAAAATAAATTCTGTTGTTGTAAACCACTAAGTTTGTGGTCATTTGTTACAGCGGCAATAGGACATTAACACATCAGTGTATGGATGATATTTAAAGACATGTACTAGATGAGATCACCAAAAAAAA
>NW_006438073.1:1958537-1983465 GCF_000325575.1 Pteropus alecto
AAAAAAAGTGTAGATGGAGGAGAGAAGCTGTAAGGAAGTAAGCTCTGGGGCAGCAAACATTTAGAAACCAGAGAGGAAGAACTGAGATGAATTGACAAATGACTTTCCAGATGTGTGTGACACCATATGTGCGGAATGGGAAAACGGTCAAACAGAACTAAATCAGCAAAACAGAGGTGATCATAAAATTCTAACTTCTTTAAGAATTTACAGAGCTCTGAGGAAATGCACAGACTTTCCCCAAATTATGTAAGATAAAATTAAATCGATCTCATATATCCTAAAGAGTAGGTCACTCTAGCTAACATCTTAGTGACACAAGTGTGGTGCTACTTTGTTTTCTTTTTGTAACATATGTGTGCATAAATTTGTTTAATCCAAAACATTTATACCCAGTTTGAAAAAAAAGCTTAAAGAAAATGATCCATTATGGTTGGTTTGATTCTATCTCGAGAATTAATTAGAGCCTATAGAATATGTTTTAATACATTGAGTTTAAGTCATAGTTTGAAATGGGAGTTATGATGATGTAATCGATCTGACAGCTTCGTGCATGTCATCATTTGATTTATGATTGAACAGACAGTAATCCCTGACAAATCTAATCTTCACCACAAAAATATGGGTCTTTTTGCCTGAGTCAACGGAGACTTCCTTAAACTTGGATAATGCATCATGTCACTTTCAGTAATTTGGGTTGATATTTTCTTTGTGCAAAGCAAAATTAAATGATGAAATACGCAGTTCTTGTATAAAAGAATGTGCTTAGGAACAAAATACCATGAATAAAAATCAAATGAGTAGAAATCTAAATAAGAGTCAAATTACTTCAACGGAAATAAGAGATGAAGTGATGGGGGCATTGGGGGCATCCATCTGAGCAAAACTGAATGTTTTGTTTAAGATAATCAGTAATTTATGATGTAGGAAACCCATACAGATTCCTGGTATCAAAAAGTTTAATCAAAACAGACACCAGTAGGAATGACCTGCTGGATCCACGTGACGGTGTCAAATTGTTATATTTATCCTTTTGCTTCCTTTCCTTCATCCATACTCCTTTCCTCTGCTTCCTTCTCCCAAAAGATCCTGTTAGCACAGACAAATGAGGCAAGTCAATAACATCCACCCAAACAGACAGGATATATCGAGTCAATTCAAAGCTGGGTGGACAGCAGCTGTGGTCTTGCCTGTGAAATTGGTTCAGAGGTGGTTTCTGTGCAGTGAAGCATCAGAACTCTTTCATTTACACGTCCCTATAAACAAGGAAAAATGTGGACGTAGGTGAAAACCTATCTGCTGAGATGTTAACATCTAAGTCTGTGTGTATACGTGTGCAAGAGAGAGGAAGAGGAAGAGAAAGGGAGAGAGAAGATACTTCTCAGTATATTTTAAGGGTTTTTAAAGCAGGCAGCAATGAAACAGATTGACCTTTTATTACTTCTGAATTGAGACAGCTTCCTCTCTTTAAAGCTTCAATTATATTGCAGGTTTTTATGATTTGGGAAGACACCATGGTAACTTAGGCAATGAACCCAAACCAGGCTGTCTGATATGTTGAACTGTGTACCATAAACTTCTGCAGCTTTACCAATCTGGCATCAGAAATTACCCAATTATATGTTTTTAGATTAATTTTCTAAATGCAGTTAGCATACATGGCTTATAGGAAATACTAGATCAGATGAGAACAAAAAAATAAAACATACTTATATGTAAATTATAGACTAATATACTTGAAATATGTCTTTTAAATTTTGAAGGAAAACCTCAGAGTTTTATCAGAAATTGTACCATTTACGATTCTACTGGTGGTATTTGCATTTCAGGAAGGGTTTAGTTGTCTAAAATTTTGCTATGTTATTGGTTGTGGAAATTTTTATGACAGGAAAAAGTGTCCATAATAAAGTTGGAGTGGGAAAGAGGTTATAAAAACAGTAGATGTTATGAGTCCAATTTTATTTACATATACTCGTATGTTTATACATGCTTACAGATACACTAAAAAGACAAATATGAAAGGGTTATGGTGGTTATCTCTGAATGTTAGCATTACCAAAGATTTTCTTTTCTATGCTTTGGTTTGTTTTACCAAATTTTATAATGTGAAAATTTTATCTGGCAATATGAAATTTAAAGTGCCTGCATGCATACGTGCACGTGCATACACACACACGCACGCACACACATGCGCGCGCACCCACACACACATACACACACACTTCCCAATTCAATTGGAAAGAAAATAACTCCAAGTTCCAGCTATATTAGAAAAATGAAGATAAGACTTACCTACTATTAAAAAATTCTTTAAAACTAGACGACATACATGAAACGACTATTTTCAGGGAAAACAAAGGTGTGATCTTCGAAAGAATGGAAACACGTAAGGTAAACCCAACGCTAACTGCAGCTTTCTTCCTAGGAGTTCTTTGAAAATCCAAGAACTGAAGCCCAAACAGAAAGCAGTGGTCTCTCTGGGCGGAGGAAACAGGAATTGGTACTGAGGCAGATGAGACAGTTGTCGAGGGGCAGGTTCCCAGAGAGAAGAAGCCGTGCAGAGGAGGAACCCCAGAAAGCTCTGTGGGGGCCTTTGAATCTTTAGCAAACACTAAGCTTAGCATGTGAAGAATGTTAAGATCTGGTGGAGAACAGTTTCTGGAAGACAACCACCTAGAAAAAAAAAGATGTCACATTTGGACAATGCGTGGAGATGTAAGTTTCCAAGTAGCCAGAGTGGAGACTAAGGGATCAGAAAGGCCGTCCCTTCAGAGTAGGGCTGCAAGGGACACAGCAGCATAGCAAAGCCCCAAACCAAATCTCAGCGGGGTAAAAGCACGACAGATAAAAAGACAACACATCTGTCTTTTTACGAGACCCAAACTGATATACCTGTTTTTAAATTCATTGATCTTTGTTCATGGGTGTTTGTTCGTAAACTAGGGGTAAGCAAAAAATTCATAGAATAGAAAAAGTAACTCATAAAAAAAAAAACATGATAAATCAGAGTTCTTCACGATTTAAAACTGCTCGTCACAAGACAGCGTTAGGAAAAATGCACAGACAAGGCACAACTAAGTATTTGACTTAATTAAATTTGCAGCACATGTATTTTTAAAAGGCCATATATCCAGAAAATATAAAAAATGCTAATAACTCCATGTAAAAAAGATGAAATGATCTTGCAAAATGGGCAAAAGATTTAAACAGGCACTTCAAGAAGAAAGATATACAAATGGTCAGTAAGCATTTATGGTCATAAACATGTGATCAAAATTATTAGTTTCCAGAGAAATTTAAATTAAAACCATAACCAGACACCACTAAAAACTTATTAAAATGACTGCTATTAAAATACCACATGTTAGTAAGTGCAGAACGGGAACTCTGCTACGCGGATGGTAGGAGAGAATACAATGGCCATTTTGGAAAACACTTTGACAGTTTCTTAAAAAAAAAAAAAAAAACAACATGTACACTATGACCCAGTAATTCTATTCTTACGTCTCTTCTCAAAAGAAATAAAAATATATGTCCATAAGAATTCTTGTACAAGAATGTTTATAGATGCTTTCGTCATACTAGTCAAAAACAAAAAAACTCCAAAGTCTATCGACAGATGGATGAGTAAAAACTTTGTGGTATATTCATAGAATGAAGTGCTAATTATTAATAGAAAGGAACAGACTACTGACACACACAATATCATGGATGATTCTCAAGAATATTATGCTCAGTGAAAGAAGCCAGACACAAAGAAAGTACAGATTGTGATTCCATTTATATTAATGCAAACCAGTGAAATCAATACATAGTGGAAAAAACATCAGAAAAGTGGTTACTTTTAAGTGGGAAGGGGCATGAGTTAATTTTAAGAGAAGCTGGTTATTTTCTACATTATTTACACAGGTGTATGCCTACAGGAAAACAAATTGAATTATACCCCTCAAATTTGTGCATTTCGCTCTAAGTATATAGCTATGTTACCTTTAAAAAGAACTGTAAAATAAAAATTAAATTCTTATTAGTAGATTTATTTCTGTTGTATAATGGGTTAGCAATTCTGAAACTACTTTTTGTATTTTCTAGACTTAAAAAAATGAGTGCTTATACTAAAAAGAATGAGAGACTGGTTTCTCACTGCGGGAGTACAGATTTTAAATATGAAAGTACAGGATGTATGCAGTGGTGTCAAATTGGAACTGAAGGCATCAGTATAAATTTCTGATTATAAAGAGATAATTATAGGTAGGTGTATGTGTGCATGCGTGTGTGTACAAATTTCCTAAATTGCATTCATTTTCTGAGTCTTCCTAATAAAAAGACCTGGAAACAATGAGTTGCCCGTGACAATGGACATACCTGATGCTGAGATCTTGGTTCTCAAATACTATCCTCTTCTGAAAGGTACAAGGGCTCCTTAATTAAAAAGTTGATTCCAAGGATGGAGCAGGGAAGGACACAAAGGTTCTGGAAATTTCTTTGTGCCACAAAGTTAAGAAAGGGCTCAAAGAATTGACAATCTGGAACAAATTAAGAATCTAAATAAATGATGACAGTAATAGATCATAATTCACTGAATACAAAAACTCTCATGAGTCCATTCTCATACAAATAATAAATGAATAAATAAACAAGCAAACGAGGAAGGCAAAAGCAAGCATCTTCTTTACAGTAGAATGTCAATTTATAAATATCAAAGGGATGATAGATGAAAAGAATCATCGATTGACAGACGCTACAACAGTTAAGTGAAGGGTTTATGAGGAACAGGGTATTCACGGTCTCGAGGTATTTTCCCACAAATTATTTATTATCGCCCAAAGGAAAAAGGTATGTTTTTAAAGTAGAAACATGTCAGTTACCACTTTACCCAAGCAAGCTAAGTTATCGTCAGTAATATTGGGACCAATGGACATCATCCGTCTCCTGATATTATTCACTGAGAAGAGCACAACACTTCAGGGGGTATTCCTGAAAAAAAAAAATACGTAATCGTAATCTAATAATGAGGAAATAGAAGGCAAACTCAAACTGAGATACGTTCTACACAACATGTAGATGGTAGCCTTTGAAATATTAAAGTCAAAGCAGAGACTGAAGAACTATCTATATTAAAGAGGCTTTAGATACATGGTAACTAAATACAATGCATGTTTCTCAATCAGCATGTATATATAATGTGTAATATGTAACATGTATGTGTGTATGTATGCTTACATACATACATATATACATGTGTGTGTATATATATATATATATATATCCACAAAAGATATTACTGGGAGATAGACGAATTTAAATAGTCACGTGCATTGTAGATTAGAAAACGTATCAGCATTAAATTAAATTTCCTGATTTTGATAATTTTTGTTATATATGAGAATATTCTTTTCCTTAGGAAGTCAATATTAAAAGTATTGGGGGGAAAAGTAAAAGATCCCAGTATTTCTAATGGCAGAGAGGGAGAGAGAGAGAGAGAGAGAGAGAGAGAGAGAGAGAGAGAGAGAAGAGGGGAGACATGGAAAAGAGGGGATGACGGAAAAAGGGAGAGTAACATGGGGCAACGCATATAGGATTGTTCAATCTGAGTAAAGTTTACATGGGAATCTACGTGTTATTCTTGCAACTTTTTTGTGAGTCTGAAACTGTACAAATGTTAGAGAGAAAATCCTTAGACACTTCACAAAGGAAGATACACGAAGGTACAGGTTAGGTTCCTGGAGGACTGACTGCGGGGTGTTGGATGGGGTTTGTGGTGGTGCCACCAGATACGGTTCCCCAGGGCAGTTCTATAGTGACTTGAGGGCCGTGGGGTCTGTGGACTGCCTAAGGGTTGTACTCAGTGTCTCCTAGAGAAGCTTCTATACAAGGTTGTGGTTACTTGTCCAGATATCTGAGTGTTTTCTTGAGAAGTGATAGCATGGGTAACAATTCCTGGAGTTTGTATTGATCTCTTTCTCTTTGGGGAGCAGAAACTTTTACTCAGTTAAAACCAATTATAGAGAGAAAGTGAAAAAAAATGTTGCCATACAACATAGATTAATTGGAAGAAAATGAAACGTATAGTTCTTTAAAAGTTTAACAACGTTAAAAGAGATATGATGTTCCAGAATCATCTTTAGAAGAGGCTAGATTCTATCGTCAGCAAGAACAACAAAGCTGGAGGCCACCCACGAAAATCCAAACTGGTCCAGCTGCATTCTTCACAGAGAAAGGATTTTAGCGAAAAAAAAATTGAAAGGGGAAATTTAAATGTTAGAACTAGATGAACTGATTTCTCACAGTTCGAAAAGGACAAAGTTCCAAGAACAAAACTGAGTATTCATCAAATTACCAGTGGCTTTTCCAGACAGAGCATCTGGCAGAGTAATGCCACAAGGTGCTTCTCCGAAGGGCTGACCTGCGTCCTAAAGGAGAACTTCCACGTCTCTCTGCTCAGATCCCCTCACTTCCTCCGACTCAAAGCCCTTTGTTGGGATCACGGGAACATGTCTTGAGAGGACTGCCTTTTCCTTCTCCTCCTACAGAAAACAGATACGGATCACCCGGAGAATCCTTTCTAGCAAGGGATAGTTCTCGTCTACTGCAGTATACAATAGTAGTAGAAAAATCCTATACTCCGAAGAGTTCCTGACCCCACACCCATACTGGCTTTACCTTCAATCCTGACAAAATGCCACAACAGCCACTGGCCTGCAGAGTTGATTCAGTTTCTAACAAACCTGCTACCGAAGCGAGTAACTTGAGACTTTTGTCTCTCTTCAAAAGGAAGGGCTAGGTGGAGAGCCAGAGGAGAGAAATAGCGATCCGGGGGATTGTTTCATAAACGATATAAATGTCTAACCAAGCACTGTATATTTAAAACTAATAATAAAATAATTTTTTTTTTTTTTTGAAAAAGTGCGTTTTCAATTTCTCATTTTTAGCTTAGGGAAATGCCATTTTTTGAGAGTACACTTTTGCCCAAATGGAAGCTTTACAGAACTATAACTCTTAGGAGACTGTTTTATAGACAAAACGTATATAAATATTATTAAAAGCAAATAATAATACCATGTGGAAGAGTAGGTGAGGTCTTGCAGAATTTCACTTATATCGGGTTTTTATTGGGGGGTTTAAAGCCCACGAGCAAATCTGCTCTGGCCAAGCCCTGTGTCTGGACGTGTCGGGGGACCGGCTGACTGTGGCTGTGTGCGGCCGGTGAGTGCGCGGGGGTTCGGTGTGCGGAGGAGTCTCCTTGTAAGAAATGGCTGCAGTGGCGCTAGGGCTCCGGTTGGTTTGGTGGCTGGTTCTACATGTTCGCGGCCTTTGTGATTCATTTACAAACAACAACTGAGATTTAAATCCTGAGGTGCTGATTCTGAGGACTAAAAAAGGACAAACTAGCAGAGCTAACTCACTCGAGCGAAGGAGTCTATTAACCTATTTATTCATAAGGCAGAAAACAGTTGTCTTTCAAATGATGTCACTACAATAGGTATTTCTGTGTGTGTGTGTGTGTGTGTGTGTGTGTGTGTGTATCATATTATAATTTAGTTTTCCTTCCTAAATCACATTACTTATCTTTGATTTCCTCCAAAAAGTTGTAATAAATTCAAGTGGACTATCAACCCATATATAAAATTTGTGGGATTACATGAATTATATCAGTTGCTCATTTAACTAATTTCAT
This sequence comes from Pteropus alecto, assembly GCF_000325575.1. Taxonomy (NCBI): domain Eukaryota; kingdom Metazoa; phylum Chordata; class Mammalia; order Chiroptera; family Pteropodidae; genus Pteropus; species Pteropus alecto. The sequence continues at coordinate 1,966,213 of NW_006438073.1, forward strand.
TTAAATGAGTAAGTTAATATATTTAAAGTGTAAGATCTAGAACTTAATAAATGTAGAATATTATTATTATTATTATTATTATTATTACTATTACTACCAAAAAAGGGACAATTTAAACAACTAGATCCTCTCCAAGAAAAAGAAGTACTCTATGATTACGATGGTTTTATTCCTTCTGATTGCTAAGATTTTCCCCATGGTTCTGAGTTAGAGGTGGGAAGGACAACGACTTCGCATGAGAAAAGGCTTACAAAAGATGCTGAAATACGAGCAGAGAAAGAACCTTTGGAGAAGCAGAGGGCCAGATAGATGGCTGGGAAGGCACGGGATAAGATAGTTTCCTGTACCGGCCTTCAGGTGGCGCTATAATCCCTTCAGAATCAAGTTCCTGTCCAGCTGGTCCTAGCTCTGAGCTGGAGAAGAGTGTCAGAGGGAAAAAAGGTGTGGCGAAAGGAGGGGAAAAGTGAGAAGTATTCATCTGGTAGGAAATATTAACGAATTGTATGTCTGAGACTTGGGGGAGTGTCTGCAAAAAGAGAGAGGAAATGTGAATATGCGAGGAGAAAGAAGGGTTCTGTAAAATGTATGACTAAAATCGTCTTTTTCTGATTGAGGCAAAATGAGTTTTTTTGGAGAGAAAATGTTGGTGTTTGTCTGATGTTTCTCGTGTTTGAGCTGGCAGATAGAGCTCTGTGAGCAAAATAATGCACGATCGAATTTATAGGCTAACACGTCTAAGTAGCACTGGCTAGCATCTCTCTCTCTCACCTCTGCGCAAACCAATATTACAAACAAATTAATATATAACTAGACAGACAGCCTCTTACTTTTCTATCGTCTTGCCCACTTGCCTATCCTGAAAGGAGGGATGGATCAGCCATTTTTAAAATCCATTTCAAGAGAGATTATAGCAATTACCTGTTCAGTTGGTCTGTGTTGTTAAGTAGAAATGAGTCTGTGATGAGAAAAGTCAAAGCTCTATTTTATTAGTCCTAATTTTAATTTTTATTTTTAGATGCCTAATTTGCTTTTACTTTTGATACTTTAGACAAAAGCAAAGTCAACCGCTGATCTCTTGGTTTTCCTGCAGCGAGTGTAATTGGACACTCTTTAGCAGTGGTGCAACTGTTTCATAGATGCCACAAAGCAATGAAGATGGCTAGATTAAAAAGAAATCTCTTCATATATTTGTGATTGACTGGCACCTACAATAAGAAATTACAGAGAAATGGAAATAAATAGAAAAGATTAACGGGGTAGGACACAGAGAGGAAAAAGGCAAAGAAATACCCAAGCTTGCTATCTGCCATCAACCTGTTTGATACATAAGTGATGGGGAGAAAGAATTTCTGCCCTCGGATTTACACAGTTTATACTCTTCTAGCTCTGACCTTTGTGCACGGCCACAAATCTGATGCTAAAGAGAAAATTTATGAATTATGGAAAACGAGAGGTGACTTGGAGAACTTGCGTTAGGAATAGGTAGCTCCACTCTCTTTCCCTCTCTCCCTCTGTTGGGGATAAAGTTCTCCCGTAATGTCTTTTTTCCCATAGAATTTTGAGGATATATATCTTCATTTTCTTGACAATTTTATTCACCCATTTATCATCCAAAACACTGTTCAGAAGAAAGTCATTCTGCCTATAGGATAGCAGAGCTAATTGTCTGAATAAAAAAAACTATAGCCAAAATTACGCTATAGTTAATATCATAAACTAAACTTTAGGTTGATATCTTTGGGGGAAAAGTGAAATGTAGCCAAACTTGCTAAATGGGGAATAAAAGACCCTGAAAATGAGAAAATTAGTAAAGACTGACTAAAGAGATATGAGCTCTGTGAAGTACAAGATCGCTAAGTAACCCCACAACCTGCCTAAGAGAGTGATGCAGAAAAAGAGTGAGTCTTCTTAAGCTTAACCCTTTGTTTCTTCAATTATAATAATATTACCCTTTTTTTTTTTTGAGAATTTAATGGGCCAAGTACTAAATTTTGTACATGCAATTTCTTCAATGTTTTCAGCTTCATTCAGATATAATTGACAAATAAAATTGTAAACTACTTAAGTGTACAACATGATGATCTGATACATGTATACATTGTAAAAAGATTCCCCAGCAAGTCACTATATCCACCAATTCACCTATTTACCAGGTTTGACTGTTTTTTTTAGGATTCCGCATATAAGTGATACTATGCAATTTTTGTCTTTCTCTGACTTATTTCAGTTATGCCCTTCAGTTTCATCCACGTTGTTGCAAATGACAGGATTTTTTTCTTTTGAAAGGCTGAATATCATTGACATATATACCACATTTTCTTTATCTATTCATCCATCAACAGACGCTTAGATTGTTTCCATACCTTGGTATCGTGAATAATGCTCCAATGATCACGGGGGTGCAGATGTCTCTTCAAGGTAATGATTTTGTTTCTTTTGTATACATATCCAGAAATGGGATTCCTAGATCATGTGGTAGTTCTTTTTCTAATTTCTCGAGGAAAATCATACTGTTTTCCATAGTGGCTGTAGCAGTTTATATTCTCACAAACAGTACACAAGAGTTTCCTTTTCTCCATGTTTTTGTCGGCAATTATCTCTTGTTTTCTTTTTTGATAATAGACATCCTAACAGGTATGAGGCGATATCTCATTGTGGTATACTTGATCTCATACAATCTTTCTGAGAACTCTTTGAGGTACTTACAGATAAGAAACTGAACCACAAAGAACTAAAGGAAATTCCTCAAAGCCAATTAGATAGAATTAGAATTCACACCCAGGCCAAAACCAGAACTCATAACCAATGTGCCCTCATTGTCTCTAAACCTTATATTCCAAGAGAGCTTAACTTCACAAATACCTGCTTTTCTATCATGTAGTCAGTCATGTTGGGATTTAGGAAGACCAGAATTTTAGGGTCCCAGAGTCACTTTGCTCTCCTAATAAGCCTAACGATTGTTTTGTTTTGTCACTGCAAGGTGGGTACTGCTTCTTCTCTTTCGTTGCTTTCCTTACCTGAGACTTTTGTTATCAACATATTGACCCTAGAACAACTGCAGTTCACATCCTCTCTGCATCACATTTCTATTACATCTGTGACACCTCATCGCTTCAGGCCCACAGTGGGTAGGAAATACCCCCTTGCCTGCAAAGATACATGGATTTTCACTCATTAATTCCATGGCACTTTAAATGACCTGCCCATGTCTGTGGCCTTTGAAACATGGCTCTATTAGATTTGTGGAAGGGCCAAGCTTTGATTATGTACCTTGAAAAAGTCAAAATCTATAATTAGACTGAAATAAAACCTGGGGGTTTCTAAAGTCTCTATGGAGAAAACCACAAATCTATTAACTTGTTCCACTTAGTTTTGACTCAGCCGGTAGTATTTATAGAGAGGTCATTCTGCTCACAAAACTGTCTACTAGGAGTCTGAATCATGATTTCTAATAATGGTGGGTTTCAAACGCTCTAAGGCCTATGAGAACAATCAGGTGATTTCAAAACATTTATTAGAACAACAAAATGTTTGGGAGATACCAACAATTTCTATCCTATATATTAACATCAAGCTCTTACAGTATAGCGAAAAAATCAATATGATATATTATATTGAACTTTCTTGTTTGCTTATATAATTATGAATTACCTGGCAACACATAAATCATAAGTGCTCCCTATTTGGACACTGGCTGTAAAACTCCAGGATTGACAGATTCGGCAAAGGTCCTCAGGCCTTGGCTGCAAATTTATGACCAGGTGGTCTTGTAGTCCACCTGGATTTCAGGGTCTCTGATTCGGAGTGAAGTTCTTTAACTTGCGGCCCTGTAAACAAAAGATTGAGAACTAAGATAATACTACAGGAAAAATATTCTGGAGTTTTCCACCCAGGAAATGGCCTCATGTCTGTCCCCATGTTGTGTAAACGTAGGTGTGATTTGGTCTGGTCGCTGGCAGCACTCCACCAAGGCCGCGGAGGAAATTGCGTGTAATCGCAGTGTCCAGAAGTAAGCTCTAAGTCTTGTTCCTGGTCTTCTTCCTCCTCTCCTTCCTTGGATGATATGGCCAGATGGCCATCTTCTGTGTTACGGTCATGATTCCAAAATGAAAAGCAGAACTTATTAATGAGTTTTAACTACTAAAGTTCAGTAACAACTGTCATTAAAACTGTTGAGTTTTGACGTTATGTTATGTTATGTTTATCATGTTGTTTTATGTTATGACCAAACCAATGCTCAGAGGAATAAAAAGATTTGCTCACAGTAACGAGGGTACTATATAATAATCTGAATTAGGTTTTAAGCTCAGTCTGTATCTCTCTGAAGCCCATGGTGGTTCCTTGCTAAATCAAATGCTTCGAGACAGTCCCATGCTTTAAAAAAATTTGTTTTACCACGTATGTATCCATGGCTGGTTTTTGAGCTTTTACAAAATAGTACCATACAATATGGAAGCTTAAGCAACTTGCTTTATTTCAATATCATGTTTCCAAGATTCATCCGGATGGTTGCATATAGCTATCATTTATTGAATTTTTAGTCCTGTTTAATATTTCATCGCATGCATATGACACAATTTTATGTTCTCATTTCCTTGCTGATTCCCCCCCTCCCAAATTTTACTATGAAGAATGATGATTCTAGACCATTTTTATGAATATCTATTCAAGTTACATGTGCAAGTATTTTTCTTCGTCATATACCTAGGAATGAAATTACTGGGTCAAAGGGTATGTGCATCTATATAACTTTGAAAAGATATACCAAATTGCTTTCCCAAGCGGGTATACCAATTCACACTCATACCAGCTGCGTGTAAGCATTCCAACTGTTCCACGTCCTTGCCAACACATACTTTGTATTTATAAGACTTCTTAATTTCCTTTTTCTATGGTAAAAAGTGATTTCTTCTTCTGTGAGATGTCTGCTCATATTACTTGCCTATTTTTTCTTTTGGGTTGTCTTTTTATTAGTGTTTTTCTAAATGACTTCTTCATGTATTTGGGTGACAAATTCTTCAACATTTCTGTTGGAGAATATCTTCTAGTCTGTGGCACGTTCTCACAGTTGCACAATGATCTTTTGACCTCTCAGCCTTACCTCATATTTTCTTGTTTGTTTTTATATTTTGAGACCACATTTTTTCTTAGCCACTTGCCTAGCAAGGACCAGTCCCAGTCTGCCTTCTGTTCTGAGAGTTCTCTCACTGCCTTCATGACATTCATTTGATGAACTTTTCTCTAGTCACATCTTCCTTTCGTCCCCTCAGTCCCAGGAGCTACACTGAACCCTGTGGCCTTGAACCATTCAGGCCTTTTTTTTGATGCCCTCGCCACCAGGCCCCACTGAGAAGGTGATTCGGCACTGTGAGAGATGGGGGACCCCCCTTACAGATTTTTGAGTCGGAAGACTGATTTCCATGATGTCCCCCCTGGAACATTATCCTCTGAGAACAGACAATTTTTTCGTTGGTGTTGTTCATGACTCAAAAAAGAAAAAAAAAAAAATACGAAACTGTCCTTTTCCCAAGAAACTAAATGGTTGAACTCAATAAGCAAAAACTATCTCAAACACACACACGCGCGCGCGCACACACACACACACACACACACACACACAACTGCTGCCTTTCAAGGCAAAATGTGTGCTTTCCAGCACTTTTACATCATTTAGCTCCTTCCTGCCTCATTGCATGGGAGTTCCATTCGTGCTTGAGATCATTTGCCCTTGCTTCTCTACGTACTTTTTCCTCTGCTTGAATGTCCTTTGAGTTAGCTCGTTTAAAATTTTTCTCTTTTTGTGTGCCTGGATTGTATCCGTTTGATTTACCTCACACGCAAAAACTTGAGAAAATGCCACAGGTGGTTAAGCACTTAATAAATAAACGCTTCTTCGTAGTGATAAAAATACATTAACATATTTATCAGCATTAGATTTTCATAGATTCCAAAAGTACTTTCTGAACCATGAATAAAATAAAACAAATAATTACGTCTAAAGAAATATTAACCTTTTATAAGATGGTGGCAAAACTAACAAATCTGTGCACTCTCTGCCAATCTGCAGTTTTCTATTATCCAACAGGTCCTTCTTTTGTCCCTTTGGCTAACTGCGTACTTCTGCGGACACGTAGCTATGATGGACCACTCTTAGCTGTGCATCACTGACACTCTCCCACCTGCTCCGGGTTCTACCATTGAGGTGGCACCTGCATAGGTGAAAGAGCTGCGTGGCTAAGACAGAGGAAGGTGATCCCATCCTCTGGTCCTGGCCCGAGAAGACATACACATGGGAAAGACTGGTAGAGATGCCTCTCCGTGTCTTGAGAAAGGAACAGATGAGTTTTCAATGTCCCAGGTGTGTCCCATTCCCCTGTTCTTACCACTGTCCGAATTTAGACATGTACTTTGATGAACATGAAAATTCTGGCAAAAGGACTAGTCCTACATGTAGGCCTGTTGAGGTGTCGGAATAACTGGGTCTCAATTATATGCTTCGCTCCAAAAGAAGGGGGTAAGGAAGAGGGAGACGGGAAGGACTGAGGGTGGATGAGAGAAGGAGGAGTGAGGAAGAAGGAAGAAGGGAAAAGAGGGATGAGATAGAGAAACAAAGAAAGCGCAAGTCTCTTATAAAAGTAAGTGGCTGCCTAGAATTTCAATTGCTATTTAATCCTTTCAGTCCGAGATCTCAATTTGTTTAAAAATGAAAATATCACATGCCGTTTGGTTAAATAACTCTTTATTGTCATGTCATTCACACTTTAATATGACAAAGGAATCAGAAAGCCTATTTGGGTAGGAGATGGAGAGTTGGGGACTCCGGGCAGCTGCAAGTTGAGCAGAGGAGGGACAGAATGAAACGATGAGATCAGCAAAGATGCACCCCTCCATTCACACAGGGACCCCAATCTGTTACCTCGGCATTATCTCTGGGCTGAATGTCCACCTCTTCATTTTCTAGGACCGCCCATGCCATGACAGCAGCCACCATCTGCAGCATTCTCGCATGCAACTGCCTTATTTTTCCTTGTACTCCTTTCCTTGCACACTTTTTATACTAACAGATGCTCTGATGCACACTAGAGATGGGAGTTGTATAGTGGTGGCCTTTGTAGACTGACGGACCTGGATTTGAGTCAAAGCTTTGCCAAGTACCAGTTATTAAGACCTAGGTTTGCGTAAGTATCTCAAGCTCCGGTTTGCCCATCTGTTTAATAGATCATTCTTAGGCCCGTGTTACAGGAGGAGTTTAAGAAATTTATGCATATAAATTGCTTAGCACAGTGCTTGGCACATAGAGAGACCCCGGTAAATGTTAGCTGTTATTTACATAAACAGTATCAACAAATAAAAAAGATCGTGACCTAAGGAGGATTTTATTTTGTCATCTGAGCTAGATACTGCTCTGGGATCTGCTCTCTCTCTTGGTCACTAGTCTACTGTGAACCTGGACACTAGACTTTTTCTCTCTGTGAGCTGCCTCTGATTCCTCACGTATAAAATGAAGGGATTTTGCAGGAAGTCTAGTCCACTTCTAAAAGTTTATGGCTCTCTGATCTCACTTACTCTTTTCTTCTAAATACGTACATAAGCTTCCAAACGACAAAATGAGGATAAAAAAAGTTGCACAATATGATAAAATTGCCAATAGCCTTTCCATGTTAAGTCTCGTGGAACAGAGACTCACGCTAGAACGTATGCTTCTAAGGGGTAGGGAATTTTGCTCGTTTTGTTCACTAATTAATCCTCAGCACCTGGAATATTTGTGGCACATAGTAGATGCTCAGAAAATATTCATTGAATGAAAAATATTAAATCCTATAAAAATAGGCATTTCAGAAGGAAGGAAAGTAACTGTCCTTTTTAAAGACCTTTTATATTTCGGTAATCGAAGACATCCAGTTAAAACAATGGCATGTCATTTGTCACCTGTTAAACTGGCAGGTGTTAAAAGATAACAGTACTCGTATGATTGGTGAGGGATACAGAAATGATCACCGTGACTCTGTCACACTGTAATATTTCTAGAATTCGATGTCTTAAAAACGCATGCATAAAAAAAGTGTGCAGAGGCGTTGACCTGGCGATTCCCATCCAGAAATGTATCTTGAGAACATAATTAAGGGTATTCAGAGGTTTAGCCACAGGAATGCTGTTCACACTATCAACATTTGAAAACAACCAAAACATTAAACTCTATGGGTAATTTGTTAAATAAAAGACAATGTGATCTGTTAACACATTAAACACATTTCAAATAAATATTTATTAACAAAAATACTCATAACAAACATAGTAAAAGGCAAATTATGACCTAATATGCACAGTATAATTCCATATAAAAATCTATACAGATTTAAAGAAAAGATTCCTTTGGTTCCTATCTACAAAATGAACCGTGGTTATATCTGAGTAGTGGAGGTACACATTTTTTTATTTTTCTTCTTTTTGCTAATTTTCTCATTTTTTTCTACTATGGCTCTAAATTGCTTTTATAATGAAATAATAAATCATATGAATTTAAAATTTTACCTTTTAGCTTTAACAAATGTAGACTTTTAGGGAGACTCATCGTGAGTGTGTGTGTGTGTGTGTGTGTGCACGCGCGCGTGTGTATCTAAACTGTTCTTTGCTCATTTAGACTCTTACGCTATCATTAGCGTGGCTACACTAATCAGATTTTAAGCTCCTTCAGGGCAGGGTTTACACTTTTCTTCATCTTTTAGAGGATCTTGCACTCTTTTGGCTGCTTAATGACAATTCACTGCTCTGAATTGAGTCAAGTGCAATTTCAACCCTTATTCTCATTAACTGTCCCTATAAATCAATTCAAACAGTCCTAGTAATAAGAGTAATAACAGTATCTCCCAAGGTTTCCTTTTTTATTGTAATCCAGTCCTAGCGGACACTTGGGGACATTGCCTCGTGCACTCGGCACATGTATAGAAGCGGAAAGGTATTTATTTTGCGTTGCTCCAGGGTGGCTGAACTGAGTGATGGGAAGGAGCATTCAGCTCACCTAAACGAGAACTTTCTAACAGTTAAAGATGATCATCACTAGGACATGGCTGGGTAATAAGTTTATAAACTCCTTTTCTCTAGAGATACCCAAGTTGAAGAGGAAAAACAGCCCTGGCACGTGGAGCCAACACTGAGTCAGAGACCGGACTAGGTGACCTTGAACAGTTACTCCAAATCTAATTGTACCTCACTTCTCTTAGACCTCATCTGCTAAGAAATCAAAGGCCAGCATAAGAGAAAGTATACAGATGAGTGTTTTGTTTGGCTCAATGCTCCACATGGCTTCCCCTTAAATTCCAGACCCAGAACCCCCTTCCCAAGGCACCGTGCCATCTGTCCCTCCCTGTAGTGGGCACCTCTCTCACTGTGCACCTGTGAAGAATGCTTTCCTTCCTTTCTCCAGACCTGAGATGAACATGAGCTGCCATCTACTGAATTCTTTAATTATTATTATTATTTTTTGCTCTATTATATTTCTGAGTATTATGGTGAGTGGGTAAGCATTCGATGGGAATTATTTCACTTTATACCACTCAAACTACCCAAGGAGGTAGGATTATTCATATGAGGCCAATGAGGTTTGAATAATGCACTGAAGGTCACACCACTAGTAAAAGCAAAGACAGAATTTAAACCCACTTTGGTCTGAGTTCAAAATAATGGGCATAGAAATATCCCACAGTGGTGGATAAATGCCATCAGGATCTTCTGGAGCTGTGTGGCACACTGACCTCTGCTCCTGTTTCTGGGTCCCATCCAGATCCTCTCCCAGCCTCCCCTATACTCCAGCCCAGCAACAACTTTCCTCTCTACCACTGATGTTCTTCTTGCTCCAGGCATCAGAAGTCTCCAAATACCGCTGTCCAGTGTGTTCCTTCGAATTCCCAGCTGCCAGGAACATCCACAGTTGTCCAAACCATACTGACTCTCTGAGGGGCCTTGGGAAGCTGAGGCTCGTGGGCTGTGGATTGGGCGCTCGATGCCACACTGTTGTCCCTTCTTGTTGTAGGACTTTCAGCAAACCTCCAGCCAAAACCTTCAGCTGCACCTTCTTCCACAGGCAACCCCTGAAGGACTTCAGTGTCACCCAGCCTTCTCTGAGGCAGGAGACCCTAGTCACTAAGACACTGGGGTTCACTTCTTTCTAATGAGACAGGCAGCTGTGAATAGAACTCAGTTTGGGTCCACATAGTCATCTTGTGTCTATTTCCCAGCTAAAGCCATTTTAGTCATTCCTTACTTCTTCCCACTTTCACAACTGCATGTTGCCTTGCTGTCTGGCTGTTCTCAGATTTCTGCCATGTGAGTGCTCTGCGTTCATCTGCTCACATTTTCTTTGCTGGGACAGCCCGGCTCTCTTCTGCTGAGAACTTCCATCCTTTCTTTTACTCTGTATGCAGTCGCAGAATCCTGGGCCATGGCACACACAGATATGCTTGGTTTATCTATCACAGCCAGAGGAGCCTGGAGGATGCTTATTTCCTAGCTAACACTGGATGGAGAAATTTGTTTATAAATATTGATGGATACTGATGTCTTGTTACTGGGGACTTTCAAGGAGACTGCATAACTTCCCTCTAGGTGTTTTTTTAGGTGTTTTTTTTTTTTTTAGTGATCTTATGAAATTAATGCAACAAATTTTCTGTAATGCTGCTTCTACCCATACTGTAAACCATAAAGAAAAATGTCCAAAGAACACCTTTAAGAAGCGTGAAACCAAAAAGGAACTTAAGGAATTCTAATTCGGTTTGACCACCATTTTAGAGAATATAACGTGCAACCCTTCCTACTTATTTCCTTAGTTGATGTATTTTGCCGTGTTGTGTCTCTGCGTTCTCTTTGCTCATCCGCACTTATAATGGTCTCTGAAATCGGGCATGTCATGTGCAATGATTTCTAGCACAATGTCATGTTCAGATCCATGTGCAAGGTATCCTTTTTATGATCTCAGTTGGATTAGCAGATATCTTTTTGGTCTTGTGACAAACGAGGTGGTTAATATGTATGTCTTTTCCTGAATACCAGTACCCGATATTGCACAATACATCCAAACGTTCATTTATGAACCGTTTTCTCTTCCTAACTCACACCAAAATGTAACTCTGAAAAAGCAAAGCATTTCCTGTTTTATTTGCTGCTATAAACTTATTGCCCAGGAAAGTAGACTATCGTGAATGACTCATGTTTATCAGAGTAACACAAATGTTTCACATCAGAAAATATAAAAGTTTTATATATATATATATGTATGTATATGTATGTATATATATGTATATATACACATATATACACATATATACATATATATACACACACATACATGTGTATATAAACAACTGTTTAAAACAAATGAAGGCTATAAAGAGTCATTTTTGCAAATGCAAATATTTAATCAGTTTATATAAAGATGTTCTATCCCATTAGCAATTAAAGAAATACAACTCTTTTTAAAAATACCATGGAACACTCACCCGATTGGCAAAAGTTTAAAACTCTGACCATATAACAGGATATTGGGCAAGGGAACCTCTAGTACTCTGGTGATACAAATCTAATCTGGAACAACCACTTTAGACAGTAATTTATCATCATCTTGCACAGTTTACCTTGTACATACTTCATGTAGTCGAGACCATCAGTGTCCTCCCTTCTTCCCTTGATCAGCCCTTGAGGTGAGCTGCAGCTTAGATGAACAGGCACCAGACATGCTGACGGCTTCTTAAGCATCTCCCAGGAGTTTGCTCAGCTCACACTTGGATCAGGCTGGAAGTGCCAAGGTGTTCATTTCTCCCAGAGCAACCCTGAATGATGAGGACAGGAAGTGATGGATAAATAGTCCTGCTTTCTCACCCCTTGGCCGGACAATTCTGCGGGAGGTCCAACAGTCTCTTGAAGGTCCCCCATGGAATTGCGTTGAGGTTGCCTATGCGGTAACCACTCATTAATACACCATTTATTGGCATTCCTTCTTTCTCTCATTTCCTCTTGCCCTCGCTGTGCTTCCAGAATAACCACTCAGATAAACTCACGCACACAAATTCTTCTCTCAGGATCTGAATTTGGCAGAATCCAAGCTAATGCACCTTATGATCTAGCAGATCTGCTCCTAGATAAATACGTTAGAGAAATTCTTGCATGATAGTACCAACAGAGAGTTCTAACACTGTTTATTTGTGATAAGAAAAATCTAGTAACAACTAAGCGCCCATTAATAGAAGAATGGATAAATAAATTGCGATATAGTCATTTAACGAAATACCATACATAAGTAAAAATTAGTGAACTATGGTCATATGATTGACTTCAATAAATTTTAAAAACATAATAATATTGAGTGGGAAAGCTACTGGGAGCATATATAGTATTTTTATTAAACTCAAAAACAGGGAAATTAAACAATATATTGGCAAAGGTTTATAAATAAATGTAGTGAAATCTTAAAGAAAAGCAGAAGATTGATAATAAACCAAAACTTAGGTCGAAGTTACCTTGAAAACTGTAAGCAACAAACAAACAACACGAACAAAAAAACCTCATAGACACAGACAACAGTTTGTGGTTACCAGAGGGAAAGGCGGGAGGGAGAATCAAACACGGTAAAGGGGGTGAAACCTGTGGTGATGGAAAGAAATTTAACTTTGGGTGGTGAACACACAATGCAACATACATATGATGTATTATTGCATTGTACACTTGAAACCTATATAGTTTTATTAATCAATGTCACCTCAATAAATTTAATTAGAAAAAAGGAGGCAGAGGAGTGGGTTGAGGAAGGAGCCTATAAAACCACTGTGTAGGTTGTATTTCTTAGGTTAGGTGGTGGGTTCATGGGTGCTTGTTTTTATATCATGCTGCATGGCTCATATGTTAATAAAAAAAAATGGAAAAAACTAACAATATTTCAGATACAATAAAAACATTTATTAAATCTTATATTTTACTTTGTGGAAGGTATGTGACAAAATACTATGCTAAAATGCATCAATTAGTTGAGGGATATGATTATTACACCCAAAGGCTTCATATATTTTCATGGATTTTTTTTGTTGTTCATGTTTTATGTCTGAAAAATCTGTAACATGTATAAAGACTCTTTCATAGGGAAAATCTACTTTAAACATTTCCTTAGGTTTTTTTGAGTAGAATTTCAATATAACTTAAATTTCACAGATCGGTAACTGACATATCTAATAGATATTCTAGTAAGTGATAATACGTCCAAATTAGTGATAATGCATTTTGATGTCTAATATTTCTTAGTCCCAGGTGATATCAGCCTACCTTTGTCATGCTCAGGATTTGTGTGACATTACACACCACGTGTATTACTAAAACCATGCAGAGCAAAATAACTTACACATGAAAGGTACACCTTGGCACTGAATTTTCTTTTTTTAACTTACAAGTACATGGTGATAGACTAGGTATTTATATACCTTGTAGATAAAAATCTCTATCCTTTTATCATAGCTATAAATTACTGAGCCATATTTAATGAAAAATCATCTGGTCTAACTTTCTAAATTTAAATCAACTTAGAAAATTTGCAATTCTATATGATGAGAATGAAGCCCAGTGCTGCATACAAAAGCAGGTGGCTGAAATTACAAGGGAATCATGTGGAAATGACAGATACGATGTGAAGGAAAGACTACACGTGTTATCTTTTTCCAAAAGATCATAGCCATTTATAAAAAGCCACTGAGCAAGCCAATTAATAAATAGTAAATTAAAATATTTGCTTTGAAATCATGTATCCTACAATGATGAGATAGAATGTGCATAAAATAAAGATATGTAGCTTACTTAAAAAATCTACCTAGCGACTTCCTTGTTTCTGTACAAATAATTATACAATGATTAGTATGGATTGTGAATCTTGGATTTGTGATCTTAATAGTGTTGATAGAACCAAGAAAATTGCTTAGAAAGCACATATGTCCACATGGACTTTGTACAAGAAAATCACTGTAGACCTGTCCTGTCTAATTTCTATAAGGATGGAAAATGAAAACATGACCAGTAGTTGCAAACATAGAGATGCATGTCTACTTTGAGAAGTGCACACATGGGGCTAAATATTGCACTGGATAGATCAGGATACCTTTTTAATTTTTTCTTTGTATTTCAGATAGATACATATTGATTTTTGTCTAAGATAGAAAAGCTTTAGATTTAGTATTTCTTTTCTACCATATTTATGACCCTTCAAAAGGATATTTTTGATGTTAGAAAAGAAAGACAAAACAAAGAAAGAAAAATTGCTTTGATGTAGGAAAATCTTTTGTTCTATATCCCACATCTGTACTAATAAGTGCCAAAAAGTTTGGAAAATGGAAAGAAAGATGACTTTTATTGTGTACTTACGTTATGCCAAGAATTGTAAGACAATGACTAAATTTCTTTTCTTTTTATAAAACTCTTTTGTAAAAACCTGAATCCGGAAGCAACATGATATTAATAAAAATGTCTTGCATTCACATGAAGCTTTTATAATTCATTAAGCAGTTCTTCTTACCTAAGGAGAAGGAGGCCAACATTCATTGTATGCTGACTACAAGCAGTTCAGGGGCATGGGATTTTATACATAAAAAATTTACTCTTCATAATACATTTAAGAGATGGGTATTATTTCTCCTAAATTTCAGATGAGGAAACAAATATTAAAAAAATGTGAGGGGTTGTCTAAAGACACGTTCCGAAAGTGTCGAAGCTGAATTTCTAATTCAGAACTTGTCCTCCAGGATAGCCTATATCCTGCATTCGCCGTTCCTCAGTCGTGAGGTGGCTATTAAGATTCCCGACATCTGCATCTTATAAAAAGGCAACACTGCAGGGTTTTGCTTGTCCAAGTATTTGTGTTTAGCATCGAAAGCACCCAAGAAGCTTGACTCACTCCATTCTACGCATGCCTACAGCAAAGGAGTTTACAAAAGTCACAAACGTGACTTTTAAGGAGGAAATGCCCCTTATTTTTCATTATTTTGCAAATGAGGTTCCTGTCTCTTTAGGTAATGACAATGACTCATAAAAAAGTTATCCAACCAGTACAAAGCCCACAATGGTAGAAACAATTAGAGACTAGGCCCAAAAGAGAAATATCAATAATAAGGAGAAAAAAACAACTAGAGTCTATCACTGAAAATATTGAATTTGAGACAAAGGGAATCCACAGAGTTCTTTTTAAAGTAGCAACTGAAAATAAATGAGCCTAGAAAAATAGAAGACAAAGCTTGATATTTCAGAGGTTGAGTTCCCATCTTGGTGGTGAATTCTTTTACAAATTCATACTGTAGCTCATAACCTTCAAATATTGATTGGAATGAGCTTTGAAAAGACTTTACCCACTTGTTCAACCACGATCCATAATGTACTTAATTTGGCACAACTCAAAGACTATTTCCTGTACAAAAAAGAAAAACCAGGAAAATATCCTTTTTCATAAGATGATACCACCAAAATAACATTGAGAAATCCTACAGCAGACAGTTCTGTTTGTTCCTGGAATGTACCTAGTTTTCCCACTTGGTAACATGGATTCTTTTCTCTTTATCCATTTGGTTTTTCCTAACGTGGAAGTTTCTAGAAAGTAAACTGATATGATTCTAAAAACATTCTCTTTCACATTTTCCTGAATTTAACCTCAGGACTGCACCATAGAACTCGAGTTTATGTAAGTATTTAAATGTTATCTATGCTGCTAAGTACACACCACATTTTGAAAGAAACAACTGGAACATTTTTTCACTGCTCGTATGTCTGATGAACCATACTTCAACTGAAGGAGACGGAGTGGTATGAAATGATGAAAGACAGGAACCACAGAAGCTGAAAAGTGACCTAGAAATCTTAATTTTAGCAATCATAGCTGTAGCTGAATTCAAGTTTACAGCAGCAGGGGTGAAATTATAGCACAAATTACCATGCTAGGCCAGAGAAATTATTCTCTGCTGCACGGTTATTAAGTGATAGATAAATAAATAACACTGTCGGACTGATTGACAAAATATAAGTGACCTAAAAGCTAAAAGGAGCACCATGCAAATAGCACTGTGTAATCACTGGGCATTTTAAACTGAAATGAGATTTGTCACAGCAGAGAAATCTTAAAATGGTATCTGCTTGAGCCATCACTAAAGCCACTCACAGGGGTCCTTAATCCCAAGGAATGTGTAACTTAAACGGCCATATCTTGGACATTTTTTCATTTTTGAAGAAGACCACTAATGATCCATGGTGAGTAAAGCCATGTGTGCCAGAATTGTTTTTCAAATACTGTATTTCAGCAATTTCAAGAGGCTTCCTCTCACACACGTTTTAGTACGTCTGATAGCCAATGATTTCTTAGACTTGATGAAATGTGGTTATAATGACAACATGCTTGGGTTCTTCCAGCTCTTCTTTCTTGCCAGTTAAACTATGGGAAACTAATTAGCATTAAAGATAAAATTTTCTGCCACCTAAGACAGCATGTCCACGTGTTGCACATGGCGTTCAACCTCCACAGACTTTGCTGGCTGACGGAGCTCTCTGTCCCAGACAACCTTGGAATGACATGACAAACTGTGGTAGGAAATGGAACCGATACTCACTTTTTAAAATGCTGTTCCCTGAGCTGTGAGGATAACCACCTGAAAAAGCACCCAGATGGTACTGTTGAACAATTTGTTTCCCCTTTTTTTAAACTTTTTTTAAAAAAGTTAAATTTATTGGGAGTAACATTGGTTAATAACATTATATAAATTTTAGGTGTATATGTTTCCTTCTTAAATTTTCTCATTCTCTAAACTGTCTAATAATAATAAATCTTCTTCACAGATGAGGTAGCCTCTGAATTTAACCGGTGTATCTTTAATTTAGCTTATTGCTAATAAATGATTTAGATACTCGGAAGTTATAATATCTCCTACTATCTCTGTTTTCCCAAAGCTAGTTGGATAGGGACAAAAGACAGACCCATATGTATTCAAAATGGCACAGCATTTACAACAGTAAAATAAAAAGTAATAGCTCAAAGATTAGTCCCCTGCGCTGTAGAATGGGTACATTTAATGAAGCGAAGCTTCTGTAATGGCTCTTTTTGGGAGCTAAAACCTTTACTTCCAGTAAGAGCGTTGAAGCTCACACCTTATGGCTTTACCATTCCAGAATCAGGAGCAGTAGCAATAGTTCATTAATTTGTCAAATCGAAGAGGTTCCAAAAGCTCAAAATTACCAGTTGTACCAACT
>NW_006438073.1:1985155-2022532 GCF_000325575.1 Pteropus alecto
TGAATTTAACCTCGGGACTCCACCATAGAACTCGAGTTTATGTAAGTATTTAAATGTTATCTATGTTGCTAAGTACACACCACATTTTGAAAGAAACAACTGGAACATTTTTTCACTGCTCGTATGTCTGATGAACCATACTTCAACTGAAGGAGACAGAGTGGTATGAAATGATGAAAGACAGGAACCACAGAAGCTGAAAAGTGACCTAGAAATCTTAATTTTAGCAATCATAGCTGTAGCTGAATTCAAGTTTACAGCAGCAGGGGTGAAATTATAGCACAAATTACCATGCTAGGCCAGAGAAATTATTCTCTGCTGCACGGTTATTAAGTGATAGATAAATAAATAACACTGTCGGACTGATTGACAAAATATAAGTGACCTAAAAGCTAAAAGGAGCACCATGCAAATAGCACTGTGTAATCACTGGGCATTTTAAACTGAAATGAGATTTGTCACAGCAGAGAAATCTTAAAATGGTATCTGCTTGAGCCATCACTAAAGCCACTCACAGGGGTCCTTAATCCCAAGGAATGTGTAACTTAAACGGCCATATCTTGGACATTTTTTCATTTTTGAAGAAGACCACTAATGATCCATGGTGAGTAAAGCCATGTGTGCCAGAATTGTTTTTCAAATACTGTATTTCAGCAATTTCAAGAGGCTTCCTCTCACACACGTTTTAGTACGTCTGATAGCCAATGATTTCTTAGACTTGATGAAATGTGGTTATAATGACAACATGCTTGGGTTCTTCCAGCTCTTCTTTCTTGCCAGTTAAACTATGGGAAACTAATTAGCATTAAAGATAAAATTTTCTGCCACCTAAGACAGCATGTCCACGTGTTGCACATGGCGTTCAACCTCCACAGACTTTGCTGGCTGACGGAGCTCTCTGTCCCAGACAACCTTGGAATGACATGACAAACTGTGGTAGGAAATGGAACCGATACTCACTTTTTAAAATGCTGTTCCCTGAGCTGTGAGGATAACCACCTGAAAAAGCACCCAGATGGTACTGTTGAACAATTTGTTTCCTCTTTTTTTAACCTTTTTTTAAAAAAGTTAAATTTATTGGGAGTAACATTGGTTAATAACATTATATAAATTTTAGGTGTATATGTTTCCTTCTTAAATTTTCTCATTCTCTAAACTGTCTAATAATAATAAATCTTCTTCACAGATGAGGTAGCCTCTGAATTTAACCGGTGTATCTTTAATTTAGCTTATTGCTAATAAATGATTTAGATACTCGGAAGTTATAATATCTCCTACTATCTCTGTTTTCCCAAAGCTAGTTGGATAGGGACAAAAGACAGACCCATATGTATTCAAAATGGCACAGCATTTACAACAGTAAAATAAAAAGTAATAGCTCAAAGATTAGTCCCCTGCGCTGTAGAATGGGTACATTTAATGAAGCGAAGCTTCTGTAATGGCTCTTTTTGGGAGCTAAAACCTTTACTTCCAGTAAGAGCGTTGAAGCTCACACCTTATGGCTTTACCATTCCAGAATCAGGAGCAGTAGTAATAGTTCATTAATTTGTCAAATCGAAGAGGTTCCAAAAGCTCAAAATTACCAGTTGTACCAACTCTAGTATAATATTAAATTGATGTTTTAAAAAAACAACTATCTGAAGGACAAGACAACAAATGATATTTGTTGAATCTTCTTCATTAACTACAGAATATAGATTATCTTCCATGGCCTGGTCTCATTTTCCTTCCCCTGCCCTCTAAAGACAGGCACATGCTACAGGTGACGATGTGTCTGGACGAAACAGTGTGCCCAAGGTTGCCCAGAGGCAACAGCCTGGAGAGCAGGGTGAGGATGGCAGCACATCTCCTGACTCTGGGCCTAGTACTTCTGATCGTGATATCAAGTTGGGAACTGGAAATGCATATCAATTTTGTCCACATGCAAAAATGTGGAATATTTGAGCAACTTGTACATTCATTCTCTCTGTGCTGTTTCTTGTATAATCAAGAATAGATCTTAATAATTTATAACTTTCAGCCTTACTTTAAACTCCTCTTGTTATTTTTTATTATTTGCCAACAAATTGTCTTCTCAACAAGATGTTTAAATGCATTTTCTTGAGAAATTATAGCTCATTGTTTGTGTCAACTTCTTCCCCTCTCCAGGAAAAGGTTCACTTTGCTCCTGGGAATGACACAATTTCATTCAGGTTCAGGAAACCCATAGTGATAGACAATGCTGCAGAGGACAGCCCTGGGACAACCCCCCAATGCCCCGCCCCCTCCTCTCTCCCCGCCCCCTGGTACATATCTGATATTTGACACACAAACTTGGCTGGGCATGTATTGGGGTTTGAAATATTATACTTACATTGCTTATTTAGTATAAAAATCTAGACTTTTAAAAATTAGTTTTGAATCAACTGTTGAGAACAAGTTTTAGTAAAAATTACAAACTAATCGAAGATTGTCATGAGGGCTGTTTCTACTTCTGTACTGAGTTCCCTTCTTCTTTGCTTTTTAGTAACCCCAGTCCCCTCAAATTTCCAAATGCATTCATTCTTTCTGTGATTGACCCGGTCTCCTATTGAATTGACCAGAATATCACCCCTGAAATTAATGTTTAGAACCCTTTGCCTTGTACTCTTAGAGTTTTGATTTCCTACTAGCTAATTGGACAGATTCATCAGTTATAATAGCGTAACATCAGATGACATACACTCATATATATTATAGTCATGTTTTACATTTGAGTCTCTAGATCTGATACTTAGAGGACTATAGATTGTGTGCAAACCTCTTCCCTGCAGATGACACACTAAGACCAGGGCATTTGCCTTAAGTTGTGGCCTTAATATAGAACCTTCACGGTAGGTTGTAAGTTTGTAAGAACAGTGACAGTGGGCCATGGAACATTTGGGAATCTTCCATCCTACCATGGAAGCAGTTGAATGATCACCAGTTTGGCCAATAAGATAAAAGAAGGATATTGTTACAGAAGACCACAAAGATTCTAATTGCACCAGACTTGGTTCATAGGTTTCAGTAACTCTATTTTCTATACTTCTCAAACATTTTTTTTCCAAATATTGTGTTTCACAATCTCTACAAGCGTGTAAATGTCCCTGAAAATAGAACATTTTTAGCATTCATCCACCAGTCCCAAACTGGCCCTTATATCTAGAAGTTTGTTTATTTGTGTACCTATCAAAGCAATACATGCATATAGTTTAGAAAGGAAGACAGAAAGAACACAAATAGCACTAAAATCTTATAACAAATATTGAGTCAGCTCTGTATCACCCTTCCCCAACCCTAAATTCTACTCCCTAGAACCATGGTTTTAATATTGTTGCTATTATATAATCTGTTTATTTTAGAGATTATTATTGACTTCTTGTTTTACCGGAAGAAGGGAAAAAGTCATCTCTCTCTAATTACCTATCTTTTCATCTAAAAAAATCACATTACCATTTTGATTGAAACATTGTTAAAGATTTAGTTTATTTTGACCTTGAAACAGTTTTCCATTGATCCAAGTAGCATACGATTACCACTTATTCTTTCTCCTGGTCCCTTAGGTTCTCTCTTGCTACATTTGCTTCTTGCCTTCCTTTTCTTCTTGCTTCCTCTTGCAAAACAACAACAACAACAAAATCAAACAAAAAACAGAAATAAACAGAAAATAAAATTTATTCACAAATAAAGTAAGTTAAGGAGGCTTTTGTAGAAAATATAATATGCCTACTAACACTGATCACCAATTTGAAAGTCTGGATTTGCCAAAGCAGTCTAATTGTTCTCACATTGATTTGATAAATAAAAAGTATTATAAATTTGAACTTAAAAAATAAAATGGCACTTTAATATATTTTATAAAATGAATTGCTACATGGACACGGTAGTCAGAAAAAAATCTTTCTTGGGCAACAAAAGCAAAAGAAGAAAAAGGAAAAAAGATATTTGAGAGCTCCATGATGATCTCTAAATCTCATTCTGCACTACAATGCTATCATTGTAAATCTCTAAAATTACAGTTTTACCTCATCTGTAAACTTGCAATAATCATACCTGTTCTCCTAGAATTGTGAGTATCAAATTAGGTACCGTATGAAGGACTACAAATTCTTTTAGCTATATAATTTATTATTATTAATCAAATCTCTGGAAATGATAAGAAAAGTAAAAAGTCTATGAAATTTATCACAATTTACAATTCTCTCCTTCTCCTAATAACATTTCTATACAGAGTTGTCCCTATATGTGTTCTTATCATTTTTAATCCTAGCTCAAATAGTTATGTAGCTCTATAAACATGGAAAAATTGCTGTCAAGAGCTGCCTCCCATAAAAGAAGCTCATGAGATATAATTGTCCATTATCAAATTGCTAACAGTGGTGCCCTTCCTTTGCTAGATTTCAGAGGAAACTGAACCCTAGAAGGTGGAAGTCTTTTGTCATTTCAGCTGAGCTCCTTTAGATCATACATTTAGGGAGGATGCTAAGAATATAGTCATGCACAAAATGTTTATGAAATACAGCTTCCAACTTTGCTCCAATCTAGTTTTTCAACTAATATCTATAACCTCAAAACTCTCCCTACAAGAGTATGGAAGATCAGAGGTATTCATCAGTGAATATTTTATGGCCTTTCGTGAATTTCTGAGCATGTATGAATTCATTTCATATTTTCTTTCTTAGTTCCTTATGAGAAGAAAAATGGTACTAGAACTTCTTTTGGTCCATGAGAGTCTAAATAAAATTTGCTAGAGGAAGAAAAACTTGTAGAGACAATCTCACCTTCATTTCTTAAAGTCAATTTCTTAAAATCTCATACAAATATATGCAAGCTATTGTCATTCCACTGTAAATGCATGCACTATAACAACAAAAATAATCAAGTCCAGTGTCAAAAAATTCCAAAACATGCTATCTCGTTTTGAGAAAGTGTTTCTTATGGCATCTGTAGTATTGGCACTGGGTGCCCAATTTAAGAAGCAGCTCTGTCTAGGGTAACATTTCACCTAGATCTTTTCTAGTTTAATGCAATTTTACTCTTCTTTTTGTCCCTGGGTTTTGAGGTGTGTTGACTCTGTGATGTAATGACAAGCATATTGGATCTTTCCTTAATTGCCGGTGACATGTCAAGTATGAGAAATGAGCAAGCAATCTTCACTAAACTCTAACCCTTAAGAACTATGTTTATAATAGAAATGTATAAAACGAACACAGTAACTGTAGTTGGCATTTTTAAAAAAGACAATGAAATTTCTAACTTCTGTGAGCTGCTTTCTTTTCAGAAAAGTGGGTAGGAGAAATGCCATGTGTCACTGAACATGTGACACATGTGTCACTGACCTAGAATACTCTACTCCATGTGTAGCTTCTTAATGTCTGTTTTACACGACAAGTATGCATCAATTTCAGAAGCCCAATGTTACATTTTAAAGACATTCCTGAAAAGCTTTTCATTATTAAGCCCAAAATAGAAAAGAGGAGATTCTACTAAGTGGTTTGATATTTAGAAAAAACATCTGCTCTTCATACACAGAACCAAATCATTCACAACCATGAAGAGGTTTTAACTCTGGCATGGAATTCTACAAACTCTATCTTACTTAACACAGAAGTTGAAGATGGGCTCTCAGGTTAATATTAATTTACTGTATCACTAATGGTAATTAAGTAGATGATTAAAAGGCACTCAGGACTACACTAGACATTTTATTTGGGCGTTTCTTTTTCGGTTTTGTGATTCAAAAGGTATATCGGGTTATTTCAGTGCTTATTATAGGCATTTTTATTACATACATAAGTGTGTGTAGGTGCCCATCGCCAGGATTAGATAAACTTAATTCTAGAAAATGAAATAACACTTACGTTTAGTATTTCTCATTATAGGACATCATTCGAGCAAGAAGCAAGCCTTATTTAACATGCTTTTAGCTCCTCAAAAGTGAGTCTCGACCTTAATTGATGGACAAATGGACACATATTTTTTTACCCAAAATGTGAACCTCATTTAAAACTGATCTAAAAATTGACCACATGGTCTCTATTGTGATGGATGCCCCATTAACTCACACCACCCTCTTTTCCAGTTTGGACAACTCTAAGTATTGAAAATATATTTACTATTAAAAGTCTTTCTTCTAAGGCTTATGAATTTAGCTCCTCATTTTCTTCCTCCTTTCTTTCTTTCCTAGTATTTTTTATCCAAATATAATTTGAATTTTTTTTTAGAAATAACTACTGGAAGTTAGGTGACTAAATAAGAGTGAAAAAAATGGAAGAAGGGAAAATAAGGTGAAGTTTGAGGTTAAGTAAGTTAGAGAGACGCAGGGCATAGGGCTTCATAGCACAGGGAGGCTGCAATTGGGCTCTGAGCTTCTCTGCTTCTGGAACTAACAGGAAAATATGATCAAATACTTGATTCACAGACCGCGCTGAATAAGTAAAACATTTGCTCAGAAAAATTTTAATTACCTAGGTACTGAGGCCTGAGAAACATCACTTTAAAGTGTGCAGTATAGCACGCTTAAATGAAATGGAAGGGGGACTGGTTGTTGCGGTATCATGTATGTCACAGAACAGGACCCTAAATCATAATGACTGTTTTTCCCCTTCCATTTTTATCTGCAGTTCCAGTAAGATAGGCTGAACTCAATAAATGCCACTGAGTGACTGGTCAGTGCCAGGTCCCATGTCTACACTGAGCTCCAACTCAAATACAATGAGTGATTAAGAAGGTCAGACAAGCACACTTGGGTTTTCTGCTTAGTAGAAAAGCTGTTGCTAAGCAGCTAGATCTCAGATCCCAAACTTTGTTTGACCACCAAAATGGAAAATACTGGTGACTTCCAGACCAATGAACTTTTGAGTCTTGCTGGTAGATTTTAAGAACTAAAGTGGCATCTCAATTGCTCTGTGGCTTGTTAGAAGGACAGAACAGGTGGCTATTTGTCTTAGGTTCTACAGTCATGAACATCTTTTGATTTAGAATTGCCAGAGTATCTTCAAAAGACATGATAAATACAATCGTCATGTTGGTGTGTATTTGTTAAAAGCATTAACTAATTAAATAGAAACATTTAAAATATACCACAATTTTTGTGATTCTTTTGGCTCTTTTTCATTTCTCACTATTTTGTAAGCTTCAAGGAAATAGTTTAGACTTTTCTGAACCACTGAGAAATCTGAGATAACTGCAAAGGTTTAGAATTACTTTACATGATTTTCCCCAGCAGCTTGAATTCCAGGATTATAGCTACAGTATTAAGCTAGTCATAAATAAAGTGACTTGGCCTAGAATGGGAATGTTCATATCAGTTTAGAGAACATAGTACAGACCAAGCAATGATGTGGTAGTCAGCCTTCAAAATGATCCCCAGTGAGCCCTACAGTCCCCTTCAAGCATTACCAGGGCCAATCTGTGTGACAGATATCATACGGATAAAATTATGAAGTAATGATATGTCATTTCTGAAGATAAGTTGTAAAAAGATTGCAGCTTCTTCCTTTGTCTGCCTCTCTCTCTCCTCACTCACTCTTGGGGGGAGCAAGCTAACACATTGTGAGCAGCCCTATGGATAATCCTAACAGATGAGAAACTGAGGCCCCCTCTCTAACAGACCATAATGAAGTGAGGTCTGCCAACAACCACATGAGTGAGTTTGAAAGCAGATGTTTCTACCTCAACTGAGTCATGGGATGACTGCAGTCTTATGAGAAACCTTGAGTCAAAATACCCTAGCTAAGCTGGCATAACCACTAAAACATCTATATAAAAAGATACGATTAAAAATAATAATAAATTAAAATGTTATGTTACAAAATATTCAAAATAAACAGAAAGAAAGTATAAAATGGGGAAAAGGAGAACAAAACAATAATGAACAAACATGAAACAAGTAATAAAATGTTATAATTGAATCAAAACACATAAATATTTATATTAAATGTGAAGGGTCAGAAAGTAAGAATTAAAATACAGATTATCAAGTGGATAAAAACAAAGGTCTAGCTACATGTGGTCCCCGAGAAACTGATTTGAAATACAAGGACATAGGTAAAAAAGTAAAAGGATGGGAAAAGATATAGCATGCAAAAACTAAGCAAAAGGAAGGTTGAGAGATCACATTAATATCAGACAAAGTAGACTTCAGAGCAAAGAAAATCAGAGACAGAGGGATATTGCATAATGATAAGGTGTTAATCAGGAAAACATAACAATCCTCCATGTATATACACCTAACAACAGAGCTCAGAACATGTAAAGCAAAAATTGACAGAATTAAAAGACTTTAGATGTCTTTAAATCAACACTCCTTTCACAGTAATCTATAGACATAAGAGACAGAAAATCACCAGTTATAGGAGAAATGAACATCACCA
Source organism: Pteropus alecto (assembly GCF_000325575.1). Taxonomy (NCBI): domain Eukaryota; kingdom Metazoa; phylum Chordata; class Mammalia; order Chiroptera; family Pteropodidae; genus Pteropus; species Pteropus alecto. The sequence goes on from NW_006438073.1 coordinate 1,993,531, forward strand.
TTGGCCAATAGGATCTAATTGATATTTATAGAATATTCTACCCAACAACAGCTATACCAAGAGACAAAGAAGGATCCAGTAATTCCATTTCTGTATATTTATCCAAAGAAACTCAAAACACTAATTCAAAAAGGCATATGCATCCCTACTGTCATTGCAGCATTATTTACAATAACTAAGATTGGAGGCAACCTAAGTGTCCATCAGTAGATGAATGGATAAAGAAGAAGTGAGAGAGATATATAATGGAATATTTCTCAGCCATAAAAAAATGAAATCTTGACATCTGCAATAACATGGAAGGGCCTAGAGGGTATTATGCTAAGTGAAATAAGTCAGACAGAGAAAGACAAATACCATATGATTTCACTCATATGTGGAATCTAATAAACAATAAAATAAACGAGCAAAACGGAAACAAACTCATAGATACAGAGAATATTTTGATGGTTGCCAGATGGGAGGGGCATTGAGAAGGCTGAGTATAAAAGGAGAAAGGATTACGAAGTACAAATTGGTAGTTGGAGATGTAAAGTATAGCATAAAGAATATTGTCAATAATATTGTAACAACTATGTATGTTGCCAGGTGGGTACTGTATTTATTGGGGTGATCACTTTGCAAATTATATAAATGTTTAATCACTAAGTTGTACACCTGAAACTTACATAATATTATATGTCAAATGTAATTGAAAAATAAAAAAATTATTTTAAAAATACATTTATCATAGTTCTCAAACAAATGAAAGACTTTGGTGTATAAATCTAAGGAAATTTGTGGAGGATCTGTATGCTAAAAACATAATATTTTACTAAAGCAATCAGAAAATGCCTAAATAAATAAAGAGATATACCTTTTTCATGAATCGAAAGATACAACATAATAAAGATGTTCATTCTTCCCAAATTTGTCTACAAATTTGATGTAATTCCCAATAGAATTTCTTTCCAATATAGAAATGTTGATTCTAAAATTTATGTGTAGAGTGAAAGAACTAGAATAGCCAAAGCAATTTTGGAAAAGGAGAATAAAGTTGGGGAATCAGATTACTCTTTAAGACTTACTATAAACCTAAGTAAATAAGACAGTGGGAAATTGGCAAAGGGATAGTCCCATAGATCAATGGAACAGAATGGAGAGTCTAGATTTAGACTCATAGCAATATGGCCAATTGATTTTTGACAAAAGTGCAGAGAAGGATAGTCTTTTCAACAAATTAAATTAGAAATCAAAATTGGGTATGCAAATCATATGCAAAAGAATGAACCTTCACTTAAACTTCACATTTTATGCAAAATTTGACTTAAAATAGGTCAGAGATGGACACCTAAAGCTTAATATTATAAAATATTTAGAATAAAACATAGGAAAAATCTTTCTAATCTTGATTTAGGCAAAAGTTCTTAGACATGAAACAAAAACACAATCCATAATATATCATAATGTAATTGATAAATTGGACTTGAAATTAAATATTTTCTTGCATGGAAGAAACTACTAAGAAAGTTTAAAAAACAAAACAAAACTAAAAACTGAAAGAAATATTTGAAAATCATATATCTGACAAAGGACTCGTATCCAGAATATATAAAAGACTCTGAAAACTCAGTAGGAAGCAGGCAAACAACACAATTAACAATCGGCAAAAGGCTTGAACGATAAATTGGACTTGAAATTAAATATTTTCCTGCATGGAAGAAACTACTAAGAAAATTAAAAAAAAAAAAAAACCTAAAAACTGAAAGAAATATTTGAAAATCGTATATCTGACAAAGGACTCGTATCTAGAATATATAAAAGACTCTGAAAACTCAGTAGGAAGCAGGCAAACAACACAATTAAAAATCGGCAAAAGGCTTGAACGCATTACACCAAGAAGATTTAAGGAAGATATTAGCCGTGGGTGTTGGTAAATACCCATTATTAGGCTTATAAAAAGATGGTCAGGATCATTGGCTGTTAGGGAAATTCAAAGTTAAGGCATGATAAAATACCACTACACACCTATGAGAATAATTAAAATTAGAAAATAAATAATGACAATACCAAGTGCTGACAATGAAGCTAACGAATCAGAATTCTGATACCTTGCTTGTAGGAATGCAAAATGGCACACCGAAATGGGGAAAATAGTTTTGGCAGTTTTTCATAAAGTTAAACATGTTTACTGTGTGTGTCAGGAATCTTATTCCTGGGCATTTACCTTAAAGAAACGCAAATAATGTTCATAAAAACATCTGCATGTGAATGCTGTGGCAGCCCCATTTATAACTTCCTAAACTGAAAGAAAAAAAAAATAGTCCTTCGGTAGATGAATGAATAAACAAACAGTGGTACATCTGTACAGTGGAATATTACTAAGTGATAAAAAGCCACAAACCATCGTTACCAGAAACATCTTGAATTAATATCAAAAGCATTTGCTGAGTGAAAGAAGCCAGACTCGAACTGTTAACATGCTGTATGCTTCCATTGTAGGCGGACTTGAAAAGGCGAGACAGTAGGGATGGAGAAGACATTAGTGGTTGCTAAGGTTTAGGGGCTGGGATGGGATATGATGACAGAAGAGTAGCAAAGAGACACAAAAGAGAATTTTGAGGGTGATGGGGCTGTTCTGGATCCTGATTCTGTGGCGAATCTATGCCTGGATTAGAAATGCACAGAACTGTACACTCGAAAATACTTTTTTACCACAACTTAAATTTTAAAATAAAAGTAAAATAAAGAGAAAGCTATTGTAAACAGGAAAATAGCATATATTTTGAAAGGAGATAAGTATTAGCCACAGATGTTAAATAATAAAATGCAATGATATTTAGAAACATTTGAAATAAATCCTTGTTGAAAATTGGAGAATTTGAGATGTTTGAGACTCTTTGGTAGGTAAACACTACCGAACCCTAGTTCTCATTTTAGATTTACCTGAAGCTGTGGACCCTCCCAGTGTCTTTCCCCGGGCAAGCATCAGGGGCCGGCTGAGCCGTAAGTCTGACAGAATCCAAAAAAATCCAAACAGCATGGTTAACATGATCTCATTTAGTAAAATACAAATAAAAAAAGAAACATTTTTATATAAAGCACATAACTTGGAGGCATACCTTTGTGTATAAAACATATACTATGCAGACATTAAAACAAGTGAGAAAGCTCTTTAGATACTTGTATGATTTTGCCTAATTGCTTTATGTTGCCCGAAGAGCATTTTGTTCTGAATGAATCACTTTCTGTTTAAAAATAATTTTGTGTGAACTATATATAACATATGTAATAATATAGAGATATAGATTATATAGATGATTGTGTATTTAAGTATAGGAAAAACAAGAACTGTTAATGGCATTATCTTAAAGGTGGGCTTACTTGTAGGGGGCATATGAAGGGGGAAAGGGAGGTCTTTCATATCTTTATAATTTAAGAAAATACTTCCCGTTCCAAATCTAAGTATGGACGCTTATCATTGTTTTTAACATGGAAGAAAAGGCAAAATTATGCACATCAAATGTTAACATTGGTTCTCTTAGTCTGATAAAAAAAAGAATAAATATTACCTTTTTCTTTGTGCTTTTCTGTGTTGCCAAAATTTCTACAGTAAATAAATATAATTTGAAGATATTATTAATATTATTATTGAATAAAAACTATATTTATGCCATATATTTTTATTATAAAACACCTCCACTACTATTAAAAATTAAGTTTATTTTGCAAGTTCTACTCTACACATATTCTTATCCTAAACTTTTTTTTGAATTAGATAAACCTAATCTTCTAAAGTATCAAAAAGGCTTACAGAAACGTTAGAGGTTTTTTCCAAACATATGAATGGAGTAGAAATGTCTTCCTAACATCTAAAATATCACTTTTACCATTTCCATTCCCTCACTAATAGATCCGGGCCTGCCCTCCTCCTCAACAGTCCAGCTACTGTGGTTCACAGTTACACAGCTCTTGATGCGATCACGTGGCCAGGACATGCTGAGCTAGGGTTTTACAAAGAGCAATGCCCAATCTCAGTACCTTAAAGGAAAATGTGTGGATTTGTTGCTCATGCTACCTGGTTATGCTACCTGCCCCTCAATGGTTTCCTAGAATTCTGCTCTAACTTCCCTTCACTCAGGAACTCAGACTGAGGAAGGCTCCATCTCTGTGCTTCCACGTTTGCTGGGGAAAGGGAGCATTATTTTAAATACTCCACCCAGAAGTTACCTGAGTGACTTTCTATCATGTTTCATGGGCTAAAGGAAGTCAAATGACCATATCTAACCTCAGAGGGGTAGAATAATCAAATTCCACCATTAGCTCTGAAGGAGAAGGGCCAAAAACGCTTAATGAACAGGATTGATGCCAACCTGGTCAGAATCACAGGCTAAGTAATAGATGCCATCAGTAAGAGTCCATTAGACTTACAATTTAACCCATTAGACTTACATTTTTCACACAGCAATTTAAATTGCATGGTAAAAAAATATTTATACTTTTTCTAGTGCCCCCAAACTGTTGTTCTTAAAAAAGGAACTTGACAGATACTAGTTCATTTTTCTCTAAACAAACAAACAAAAAAGAAACCTTAAAGCAATTGGCTGTTTTCAGGCACTACCAAGTAAAGGTAGAAAAGTGTTAGAGAGAAAAAAAATAATCACTAGACTTAACCAGAGTGCTGTCATTAGCAAGATTTTTTTTTAGAGTATTTTCATTGTTCTAGTTTATTTCTCTAGCTGTATTTATTCACTTTACTAAAGTATTTTTGAATGCCTACTAAGAGCTGTGGATTTTGCCAGGCACGGACGACACGATGTCAACCCTGTGAACTCTTCTGATCAATGCTAATATTTAAGCTCCATCAGTAAATAAGGTGTAATCAAAATCTGCCTGGAAATGTGCAGAAGCTAGCTTTATTTTGCAATTTTTAAGCTGGGTTACTTTAGCATAGATTCCATGCCTGGGGAATCTGCTATATGACTGGAACATAGCTCATTGAGGTTTAATTGGCACTTGCCTCAGAAACTTAAAATTCAGAACGAATATTTATGAAAATGTGTGTGCTCACAGACGTTAAGAAGCTATGGTTTTTGACCTTGAAAGTAAGTTCTATCTTTTCTTAAAGTGTTGATGGTAAATCATTACGCATTCCCTCCTTCCTGCCCACCCCACTACTCACCACTACTTTAGAATCTCCATTTCTATATATCATCCTCGTGGTCACACCCACCCGTCTCTGGAGAAAAGACCTCTGGTTTCAGATGTGAGGAAACTATGTTTTCTAATCCCCAAGGATGTATCGAAGACCAGAGCTCTTTACTTACAGCTAAGAAATAGATGTGTTGCACATTCACAAACATCAGAGAAACCAATTGTTCAAGAGAGGTTCGCATTTTCAATAGCTGACACTATGGCCACTTAAAACCAGTGCATTTAAGGCATAACAAGATCACTTTTGAAAACATTCCACGGTCCAGTTTTGAAATCGATCATTAATACAATGGTTAAATTCTGGCATTTTGGGGATAATTTTTCTTTAAAAAAAAAAAAGATCATCCAGTGAATTTTTTAAAAAAGATATAATGGAGAATAATGTGTATCTAATTATTAATGTACTATAGAAATTAGCTTTTATATTGCAATTTATATTGCAATTACCTTCTTTGTGTTATAAAGCAGAACAATACAGAGAACTTCTTTATTAATGCCTAATAGCATGGTAATTTAAAATATTCAAGTTTCTTTAATAAGAGTGTATGAAATGTTACTTAATTTGACAAGATTAATTATACAATTAATTTAAGACTGCTCTCAATTAAATTAGTAAAAACTCTTAAGCTTGCTGTTTTTGAAAAGAGTGCTGGAACTTAGGATGAAGTGAAATACCTATTAAGCATGATATTAATTAGACTAAGATGGAATAATGCATGTTTTGTTAATATAAAAGGGCATTGTCAGAGAGTTGGTAAAGAGGCATTAATTCATTACTTTAATAATCATGGTACCCTAGCCCTCTAAACAATTTGGAAGGGTCTTCAACAATACCGGAGAACACAGTGGCTTCAAATAGAGCTCAGAAGTACTCGAGACAACAATATAACTCTCCTGGCAGTCCAGACGCCATGTATTTGGAGTTCTGTTTAAGATGAAAGAGTACTGCCAAGGGGAGCTGACCGATGGTCAGAATACCTCCAATGTGCCATTTATCTTGATGAATTCACCGTGGTCCAGGGGCTAATCCTCAGCTTTTCAGGTCCAAAGACTTAAGCGTGTCACAGTCTCAGGGTTACTCAGATCCAAGTCAACTGAGAGATACTAATTAAATTCATAATTCACTGAAGTATAATCACAAAATCCTCATTTATACATTTACGGTGGAGAAATCTAACTTTTGAGGGGCCCGAGGGCCCCATTCCTGTATTTACAGTGAGCTCTTTCATGATATCAGAGTACCTGGGAAATCATTTCAGTGATGTCCTTTGGTGTACAAAGAAGTGTTGAGTGTAAATCATTCAGGCTATGACTGAGGTAAAAGCATCACTCAGTCCTGCTACCCCATAAAACACCTCTCTAGTAACTAGAATGTTCTTGTTGCTCAAATTTTCTATACATCTGTCTCTGCAGCCCCAAACCTGGGCCCTCTCCATGGGGCCAGATTCTGTGCTAATTCTACGGGTAAAGGACCAAAGAATGGGGGTTAAGGTGCAGGTTATAGTGTCTGGTTGGCCATACCGTGCCAGCCAAGTAGCAAGAGGGCAGGGGTGGCTAAAAACATTGGGAGAAAACACATTGATCTGGGTAAAATTAAGTCATATCCTGGGCTGAGAATTATTTTGAATATTTTATATAACTTTGCATGCTTTATAGTCAGTGTTGAATTTATTAATTCAAGTCTCATACTTCTGGGAGAACCAGAAGCACCTAGCAAATTGAGCTCTATGGTTCCCTGAGTTGGGGTTAGGGTTGGGAGAACATAGGGTCTCTATTAACTTATAAGGAAGAAGGAGGAACTCATTCCTTTGGGCTAATGCTGAACTGCATCAGAGCTATAGGGGCAGAGGACAGCGTGGATGCAGCCCCTATTCCAGCTAAATTTCAGCTCTCCTTTGACTTTAGGTGAGGGAGCCATTGAACAGTACACAAAATGCAACAAGGGAACTCGCTGGAGAAGACTCGTGGAGGTGGATAACACATAATAGGACTACCACGGATTTTCCCAGGACCACAAATAAGAATGAGGGGAAGGTCTGCAGGTAAAACAAAAGAAAAAAGGAAAAGAGAGGGGAAAAAACTGTTTTCTCATGAAAATTTGAACGAATCATATGGGAATCTTGGTTTCCAAATGCAGATTGACTCCAATTTACAAATAATAATCAGAATTTCAGGTGAAAACAACAATGGAAGTAATTTCTCCTAAGCTCGTCATTTTCAGATGAGCCTTCAGAGAAAAGGAAGTGCCAGGCAAATCAACCTCACACAATTAGTGGGAGAGCTGGAGCTCAAGCCTGGGTTTTTGATACAGAATCCAATGCATTTTATATTATATTTTATCATTTACTAACTCCTATAAAGTTGTAAACAATATAAATTACTTTAAATAGACAATGTCCTAAATCCCAAAACCACTGAAAAATATTCTTTTAATTCGTATAACGCATATCCAAAAGGTAGTTGTCCCACGGCGATGGTTATTACAGAAACTATATCTTTCAATTTTGAGTTTTTACTGTGTACCTGTCATCACTCTAAACATAGGTCACTTTCCTTTTGATTTCCACTGTAAATTGGGACTTCGTTTCCTCCAAAACAAGTGATGGTTCTAAGACACCTAAAATAAAATTAAGATTCCTAACATACAGTAAAAAGAACATTGTATTAGTATTCACAGTCTACATGCACTTAACTCTTCTATTCAGCCTTCATTTAAATACTTCACAGGTATTTAAAAGTGAACTGATTAAAATGCACTACACATGTATTAAAATTTCCATCTCACAGAGAGTTCTTGCTGACTCCACCCGAGTGGAATGCTTAAGTAAAAACAATATAACTATCTTTAATTAAAATTTAATAGGAAATAAAAAGAGGCCTTCTAAATGAAGTTGCTTATCTATCATCTATCTATCATCTATCATTCATCTATCTCTCTATCTAGCTATCTATCTATCATCTATCTACCTATCATGATCTATAAATGTCTGTTGACCTTAATCAGTATTTTACATGCATACACATACACATACACACTCACACACACTCGCTTCTGATCAAACCAGTCATGATCCTCTCAAATGTCCAGAGAGCAGTCCTTTCTGAGAATAATGGGTTACCTGCAGGGACATTAAGTATTTAGCAGCAACCTGCCAAGATACTGCTGCCTAGGGATGTTTAATGGGGTTAAACAGGAAGTACCATAATGTTACACAAATGTAGAATTTGTTTTCAAGAAAGACTCTAAGCGGGAATTTACTCTTTTTACCAAAAGCCATGTAAAGAGTCTTCACGGTGCCACAAGGTAGAGAAAGGCATGGCTTCCTCAGGACAATGCAGCCCCTAGGGGAAGGAGAGACTGGTGTTTACTATCAGACTCGCTGTATATCCTTCATAATTTGATGTTTATATGTATCGTGTGCATAATGGGGCATTTACATTTATAATGGAAGCCTCTTTGAAAGCTGAGAAAATCCCCTAATTTCAAACGCCCCTGAAAAATGTTCTTTTAATTCATATGATACATCATCAATGAGTGATTGTCCCAAGGTTATGGTCATTATGGAAATAATAGCATGAGTTTAGTGAATGCTTACCGTGTGCCTGGCATCATTTATTCTAAGCACTTTTTGTATATTTTATTTAATTTCCATAACAACTCTATGTGGTAGGTGCTATGATTATCTTCATTTTATAAAAGAGAAAATCCTACCTAAGTTATCCACTGTGCCCAAGATCATTCAACTAGAAAGTGGTGGAATCACTTTCAAATTCAGATAGTCTATTTCAAATTCTAAACCCTTGACCACTACACACCAGCAGAAAGCCACCCACATGCAAAGGGCACACATTTCTTTAATACAGGAAAAGGAGATGAGAATGCATGTGGGCACAAAAAGCTACAGAGAGCAAAGCGTCCAGGGGCATACTCCCAAGTGCCAGGGTAAACACATCTCGCCACTAAGTCCCTAAAAGGATGCCACAAGGGTGAGGATCCTATTTGGCCCTTTAAGAAGCTCCAATCTACACACTGTCTCCGGGATCTTCAAAACCTGCTATCAACTGGCAACTCTGTTGGAGATTCTGACTAACAGTTTGCCTTTTCATTAGGTACAATAAGGTGGTTGCGACCCCTGCATATTCCTGACATTAATCAGAGTTTGATTTCACAGGTGAAGTACCTGCTAGAGGGCCCAGGGTTCAGGACCCTTGAGGTCTATTCCTGGGTTCCACAAAAAATAATCTATGAAACTGTGTTGCTATGTATTGGTAAGACAATAGGTTAGACTGATTCATTTGCCCAGTAACATAAACCTAAAAGTTTGCATTGTCCAACATTGGGCTGCATCAAAATAACAAATGATCATATCACACTCTTTTGAGGTTTCCCAAAATAGCTAAAATAAAGAATGTTAAGTTTGGGAATACCAGTATTTAGAACATTTACCTAAGCATTTACCTCTCAACATTATCATCAATTCTTCTTCTAGAAATTTATATCAAAGATCAACTGTCAAAAATATGAAATGATTTATGGATAAGATTATTCACTGTGATATTATTTGTAATAGTGAAAGAAAAGAAACAACATGAATGCCCCAATATGTTGTTGATTTAATAAGCTCTGATACAACCCTACAAAGAAATTCTGTGAATGATAAAATATCTATACACCAATGTACAATGAATGAATGATAAAATCTTGATGTACCAATATATTGTTAAGGGAAGAAAGAAAAATGCACAAAAGTATAATTCAGGGGCTCAGGTAGGGGGAAATATACACACATAAACACATTTTCTTATATTTGTGCATTTTCTGATATTTATTTAGTACAAAGGAGCACTAAAATATCACACACACAAAAAAACCTGATACAAATGATTACCTATAGGAGGAGGCAGGAAACAGGTAGAAGGAACATGAATGAAAGTGAGACTTTTCTGAAAATAACTTATTATATCTATATTCTTTTGTTTGGCTTAAAAAGCTTGACATGTAATTAACATATTATTAACATATAATAATTAACATATAATAAACAGCACATATGTAAAGACACAATTTTACATTTTGACTAATTGAACCACACCATAATCAAGATGATAACATATCCATCAACCTACAAAGTCTTCTCCTGTCCCTTTGTAATACCTCCCTCCAATTTCTTCCCCTGCTCTGACCTTTCCTCCTTCATCCATTCACCTGTAGTCTCCAGAAAACGAGCGTTCTGCTTTCTTTCACTAAATGATCAGTTTTCATTTTCTAATATTGCACAAAAATGGAATCCTACAATATGTAATCCATTCTGTTGGGCTTCTTTCACTCAGTGTAATTGTTTTCAGATTCATTCATACTGTTGCATATATTCATAGTTTATTCTTTCCTATTGCAGAGTAATTATTCCAAGATATTAAAATATCACAATTTGTTTATAATTTCTCTGCCTGCTGGGCATTTTCTGACTCTCCCCTTCTCCCTGAAATTGGCTATTGCAAATAAAGCTGCTATGAACTTTCATGTGGAAGTGTTGTATGGACATACATTTATTTCTCTTGGGTAAATACCAAAGAGTAGAATCATGAGATCATATGGTAAGTCTACGTTGAACTTTTTAAGAAACTGTGAAATGTTTTACAAAGTCATTGTACTGTTTTACACTAACAATATCAGTGTGTGAGAGTTTCAGTTCCTCTATATTCTGCCAATACTTGGATGGTCAGTCACTCTTTTTAATTTTAGATGTTCTCATAGGTGTTTAATGTCATATGGCTCTAATTTGCATTTCTCAAATGACTAATGATATTGATAATGTTTTCATGTGCTTACTTGGAACACATTTTTCCTTTGGTAAAGTATCTATTTTGATCTTTTGCCCATCTTTCAATTGGATTGTTCCATTTCTTATTATTGAGTTTTTTAAAAGAGTTTTTATATATTCTGGACACAAGTCCCTTATTAGATATATGTTATCCAAATATTTTCCCCTGCATTTTATGCTTTTGTTGTCATATATTTCACTTTACATATGTTATAAATCCTACATTACATATTATTTTTGTTTCAATAGTGAATTATCTTTTTAAAAGTTTTTATGTATAAAAATAAATAGAATAAACATTAATGAACGATGGAGTTACCATTTTCAGGGTTCTTTGTTCCTTTTTTATTGACCCACATTTTCATCTGGTATTATGTACCTTCTGTCCAAAAGAGTTCTTTTAATATTTTCATGGTGTGTTCTACTGGAGATGAATTCTGAAAATCCATCTGACTGAAAAAAATTTTTTATTTGTCTCTTATTTTTGAAAAATATTTTAGTTGAATGTAAAATTGTGGATTGACAGTTTCCCTCCTCAATATTTTAAATAAGTTGTTCCATTGTCTTCGTAAATGCATTGTTTCAGATGAAAAATCCGCTCTCATCCTTTCCTTTGTTCCTCTGCACATGCCCTTTTATTTGGGGGGGGGGTGCCTTTAAGATCTTTTTGTCATTAGTTTTGTGTTTTATAATTATAATGTGCCTTGTTATCGTTTTCTTTGTGTTGCTTGTTCTAGGAATTCATCGAGCTTCTAGAATATGCAGGTTTATAACTGTCATCAAATTTAAAAAAATATTTGTCTATTACTTCTTTAATTATTGTTTCTAAATCTCTCTCTCTTTTCTTCTTCAATAACTCCACTATATTTATATTAGTCTGATCACTCATATTTAATTTTTTTCCTCTATGCATTTCATTTGTTATGGTTTCTACTACTATGTCTAACTCACTAATTTTTTTCTGCAATGTCTAACTTGACATTAATTCCATCCAGTGTATTTTAAATATAAAATATTGACATTTTTATCCTTAACAATTCAGACTGGGTCTTTTTTTTATATTTTCCATGCCATCCATTAACTTTTTAAACCTATGATGGAACACAGTTAAAATATCTTTATTAAAGTTCTTGACTGCTAATTTTAACATCTTTGGCATTTTCACATCAGTTTCAATTGCATTTTCTCTGACATATTGTATGTTCCCACTTGTTTGCATGCCTGGTAACTTTTGATTGGGTGCCAAAAATTGTGACTTTTACATTTTTGGGTGCTTGATATCTTTACATTCTTATAGATATTCTTAAACTTTGTTCTGGGATACTGCTAAATTACTTGAAAAAGTTTGATCTTTTACATCTTGCTTTTTAAGATTATTAGGTAGAGCTAGATCAGAGTTTAGTTTAGGACTAATTATTCCCAACTACTGAGGCAGGATACTTTAGAGTACTCTAATGTCCTATGCATTTTGAGGTCCTGCAGGCTGGTTGGGAACAAGCCTTGTTTGCATTAGAAATTGTTGACTCTAATCCTTTGGATGGTTATTTCCCAGGCTTGCATAGTGTTTCCCACACTCACACACTGGCCAATACTCTGTTGACTCCCTAGAGGGGGATCCTCTGTAGATATCAGGGGTCTCTCTTTACACAGCTCTCTTCTCTTCCATACTCTGTACTAAAATATCAAGCTACTTAGGTCTTCCTGGGTTCATAGCTCTCTTTCATTAATTGAGGGAGTCTGTCACACTCTGCCTATGTTACCCCTCTTGAGGCAGTGAGCTTGGGCATTCATCGAGCTCAACTCATTTGTTTTCTGTCTCTCAGGGATCAATGTCCTAAAATGTCTGATATCCAGTATCTCGAAAGCATTCTTTTATATGTTTTGTTTATTTCTTAGTTGTTTCAGGATGAAAGTGAATCTAGTTCCTGTTTCTCTAACTTTGCCAGAACTAAGAGTTCCTCTGTTATGTAGTTTAGCCTATTAAAAAAGTATGAAATTCAAAAGACAAAAGCAGTCTCTTAAAACTGATAAAAAACTGAAATAAATGAGGATAATTATACATTAAATTAATGTCACAGAAAATACTTACTCCAAGTCACTTTAAAGCCCACAAGTTGTTTATATATCCTTATTAGTATATATTTTAAGGACTCACATAGATACAAGAAAATCTTAGACTTTTTTTGGAAACGTAATTGCTAATGATATTTACACTAATATTGTTTAATTGAAGTATGTATAATAGGATATTATAAATAAAAAATTAAATTGATATGGTTAGTAATAAAAGTTTTATCATGAAAGAAAAGAGATATATTTATTAAAAAGTAAAATTTTTATACTATTTACTTAGGATAAAAATATTATGATAAACTTAATTGATTTTTCTTTTAAAAAATACTTATTTCCTGGCTTTGTTGATTTAGAGGCCTAGAAAAAAATGACAACCCAGTAGCAATTAGCATGCTAATGACCTAAATTTTGGATTTTAAACACCGTTTCTTTCTAAAAGAACCTGCGCTCCTTGGAAGAATGGCTGATCCCAGTGAGTTTAAGCAGATAAAATTCAAGGTGGGCTTGCGACCTTAAATTATGCCCCAAAGCAGGGAGGCTTTCAAGCAGCAATGAGTCATGTAAAAAATAAATTTATGGCCTCCCCTTGGCCAAAGTTGGAACAGTTTAAACATCAATAAGAATAATAAACACTGAAATTACGCAAAAACCTATGAGTTCAGATTTTAAAAAAAGAGAGAGAGAGAAAGAAACCAATTTAAAAAAATACCTACAATTATATACCAATAAGAAATAAATAGGGCACTGACTCTTTGCTCTTAATTCTAGGAAAGAACTAAGCATTTATCCTACTTTTTCCTATGTAAACTGTATTTGTAAATAACTAATAGAGGATAAAGTCTTCTTCACAGTAATCTTCCAACTAACTGTAATCCTAGACTTGTTGAAACCAGATAGCATACATGCAAATTAGGATTAGGCTACCCTTTATCGATGGCATAAATATAAATGTGGACCGAATAAGACCGAATGAGGTTTTTATCTGATTATTCTCATAAAAATGCCATACACCCTCTGTCAAGATGAAAATACGACTATGACAAATAGGCAAGGCATATTAAACCTATGAATCTGATTTCTCTTTCTATGTTGTTGTAACCATTCATGGGTAATCATAATAGCTAATCTCTGTTTCAACACATCAAGGTCGAAGAAAGATGATAGTGTACTTCATCACACTTAAAAAAACAGAAAAAAACTTATTAGGAGATCCTGAGCAGAACTATAACTTTTCCCATGGGTTTTGAGCAATAGTGGCTCTAGCCAACTTGGTAACCAAACCAAACCAAACCAAACAAAACAAAATAAAATGATTGTGTATACATTTGGTATAAGATAAAAATAAGAGACTAGAGAGTAGAAATATATTTTGAACAGAACCGAATCCTATTTGGAGAAATTATAGTAGCAAAGTTCTAAATGAAAAAATCAGATGTGGAAAAAAATTAATGAATTTCAAAAAGACGAGGAGGAGAAAAACAGCAAACGCAAAACTTTTTTCCAGAAAGTTCCTTGCAATAAGGCAATATAAGAGTGTTTCCATCACAGGTATTTTAAAAAGCCAGCTGCAAATCAGCTGTGTGACCAGTTTGAGGAAGTTACTTGGGCCTCAGTAGTATCACCTATCATATAAGGCCATCAATTGCTTCTACAACACAGGATAGTTGAGAGAATTAAATGAGTTGATGTCAACAAATACTTAAAGAATGTCCCACGTTAATTTTGAAAAATGTTACCTGGGATTATTCCTTTGATTTAAGATTTTGCAAAAGCCTAACAACTTGTAGGTATGTCTGGGTGAAATTGTACATTCTCATTCACACGTTAGGGGCTGGAGTATTAAACAAACGAGTCCCTAAAGGTGGGGAGAAAGTCTCTTGGGAAAGAAAGTGAGAGGGGAGGGGTGATAGACATAGGAAGTATGACAGTTGCAAATGTGAGTGATATTTTCGTGTGAAAGGAAAAAAAATGACCTTTGTAATTTTGCTGATAGCCGGCCTAATTTTCAGTTTCATAAGATACTATATTCTGTGTGACACCACTGATAAACAGGAAAAGCAGTTCCTGGTTATAAGCTAGATTACAGATCAGATCATTTGAATAAAGAACTCCTTCTGACTTACTCATCACTAGGTCTTAACATTTCTCTGTGTTTCAAAATTAATCTCTTGCATGCCTTTAGTTTTCTAAGAAAAAAGTCAGGTCACCTTTATTGCCATATTACCTATTTAATTTACTGCTGGCTCTCCTTCTCTTCTATTTGTTCCCTAGAGTATAACCAAATGCAAGATTTTATTCTTTGATATTTTCATACTAACCAGTTGTAATCATGAATTTCCACAAGAAATTGCCATTGATGCACGATGGGGTATCACTGATCATAAGGATGATTTTAATAGAGAGTTTTGATAGTTCCAAGAAAGACATTATTGAACAGAAATGATAGTTGTAGACTGAAGGGCAGGAAACCATGTTACTCTAGATAAAAACAGATGGCAGATTACTTAGATAAGCAGTCTATTCTCACCACAGTCCCTGATGACTTGCCGACAAGGAACTCTAAGTTTTGGTGAAAGTCATCCTAAGCCTAATAGCTGCCATTTTTAAAAATTCCTAGTGAGATGTCCTATGCCAAGAAAGAGATGTTATAATCTATCATGCTTCTTTAAAAAAAAAAAAGTCAAAGGAAAGAGAACCCAAAGAATTATTAGCTAATAATTTCTAGACTGAAAAGACTATATAATTAATCATCCAAAAATCAATTTGAAAACATCTACAGAAGAACAGGTTGCTGGCATTGTTATGAACTGGTCTAGACTGATCTAATCTTCTTCTATGACAGAATGGCAGGGCAGCTGGATTAAGGAAAAATAATGGACATAATCTATCTTGACTTTAGCAAAGTGTAGATCCTGGCTCATATGACATACTCATTAATAATTTCAGCATGATATTCTTCATCAGTGTTCTCCTCGCCGTACTTTGATACAGGTTTATGTTGGTCCCTGTAGCTTCTTTACGTGGTTTATTTCTATATCCTTGAGACTGGACGTTGGGTCCTAAGAGTGTCCTACATTTGTTCAAGCTGTGCCCTCTGGTGGGAGGTCCTGTTCTACCTCACTTCCTCAGACATGACATTTAACTCATACTTCTGAGTTTCAACACAAATGTCACTAAGTCTCCTTGAATCACCCACTATTTCCCATGTGCTCCTCCAGCTTTGTTTTGCCTTCTATACTCATTTAGAGATTCATATGCTCTTGACTGTATCAACTGTTTAAAAATCATGCCATCTGTAGGGAGATAATTAATGTGTCAGTTTTGGTTACTGGCTCTGTATTGGTAGATGAATTCTGTGGATATGGTTTAATAAGAAGACTCCAAAATGTTTTAAATGGTATGGAAGCAAATTAACAAGAGATAAAAATATATAACAGCACATTTAATTATATCAAGTAGAAGCAGCACAGATTCATATTGGTTAAGAACACAGGCTCTAGAACCTGTTTGAGTTTGAGTCCTTATACTACCCTACTAGCTGTGTGTCCTTGGATAACTTAACCTCTTTGTGCTACGGTTTACTTATCCACACTGCTTCCCACGGCATGCCTTCTCTCTTTGCTTACTCCACAAGCTCCTTGAATAGGGACTATGTCCGTGTCACCCAATAAATATTGAATGAGTGAATAGACATATGGGTAAATGAACAAAAGAAAACTATTAGCATCGGTCTCAGCTAGGCCTCCCCATTACAAAATGTTTAAATTGATTTGGTTTGATGGGACTTCTACCACATTATGAAATAATCCCAGTTTAGACATTCGTTAATGTTTGAAATTAATTATTATATATCATTATAAAATTATTTTGATATATATTTTTGAGGAAATTTTTGAACTGTATTTGTTACTAAGTTTAAGACCACCATCATAATGTACAGCCATTTCTCAAAGAGGTTGTAAGGGCCACATAGCGCAGAGATGCCCTTTACCAAGAGAAATTTGGTTTGGGCTTTTCTTTGTGTTTACAATTAAAAGCAGTTTTCATTGAGTAGCCTGTCCTAGTTGTGCCTGTTTTAGAGCCTCTCATTTTTTGTTTTTTTCTGGTAGACTAGAGGTATTGCTTTAATAAATGTGAACCAAGGTGCACTTTTCTATGCTTGAAATTAAAAAGCCTAGGGTGAATTAAAGAATCTTTGTGGTTTTTGTGGTCCCTGCAGGTTACAAACGTGGTAAGAGGCTTTGGCCTTGGACATGCGGCTACCCTACCATGAAGGAAAGGACCAACTCCTCATATGAGTAAGTTCCTCCTCTGCAGTGGGATGTGGCTCCATCAGTTAGCATCAGGGCCTTTACTTCCAAGAGTGGGAACAGCCCGATGTGGGGAAGGTCCAGAGAGCACCATCCGGGTTGCTTCGCTCCCGTTTAGTTTCTACTTTCCTTTCCCCACTCGCCTTGTATTTAGGTGGATTCTTTTCCGTGGATTTGCACGGGGCTGGAAACAGACATTAGCAAATACTTTTCCAGGAAGACTAAAGTATTTCTAGTACTCCTGTACTTCCAGAATTAAGGCTGCAGAGAGTACGAGGAGTCTGATGGAAAAGTGAGTCCTCGGGATTCTCAAGCACATGTTTTAAGAATCAGAACGAAGACAGATTGGAATTAACATTTGGAAACAAAGTTTGTTTTGTTTTGTTTTTTCTTTAACCTCACTTAAACCTCTTCTTATTCAGCATTCTTTCAGGCACGGAAGAGGGGGTCTAGGCCTCTCACGGGGAGGTCTCCCTCCTCACAGTGATCACTGCATGCAGTTGAGGATCAAGAAGCTCAAACGTTACAGGAGCAGTTTGGGCGGGAGTGGGGGAGGGGGCGGTGCTTGCAGGTTACCTAGTTGATCAGAAGGCCAGTGGTGAAGTTCTAGCCAGAAGCAGAGATAGCAATAGGAAGCAAGGCTGGGACAGAGTGAATTTGGGTAGAACTGCTAAGCCTGGGCTCAGGAGGGTCAGAGACAGCGGAAGTGAGAGGATTCTGAGAGGCACTTGGGAGGGGGCGGGGGGTAGCCCTCCTGCAGGAGGCTGTGCCCAAAGATCTGAAATGCCTGTGTGCCCACCCCACCCACCCCTGCACTGACTACTCAGGGCTTACTAACAATCTCACGCCTACTCGTTTTTAATTTTGAGAACTAATACATCAGATTGAGAAAAACTAATATTCTCCAAATATGTTAGCCGGAGATAGTAGCTATGAAACCCTGATGAAGCTAGTTTTTCAACAACTTAATACAGTGATGAGAAGACCAAGAGGACAAACTCACCCTGTGCTATGTTTTTATTGATCAACTTAGAACTCAGTTGCACCTTCTGCGCACTGCGAGTCAACTAGAAACCAGAGCAGAGCTGCTGCCATATTGCATGGGGGATGCGCACGCAAGGTTTAGGGTCATGCTCATGGGGTGCGGGAGAATCTCATACTAACCCCACCGTGCCTTCCGCGGGCTCCCGTGAAGCCAGGGAGGCTCACTAGGAGACCAGAGGGGAAATAATGTGATAACTTTTCAAAACTTGTAACAACTTTTAGAGCGATCGCCTAAGAGTAGGAAGCAGAACACGATGGTTGCATGGGAAAGGCTCCACTAGTGACTAGCTATGTGGCCTTGGGAAGACGCTTAACCTCTGCGTACTTCGCAGCACCTCCCTTAAGAGTGTAGCTGCGAAGATTCAATGAGAAAAGCCTTGTCAAGTGCTTAGCATGGTGTTTGGTATTTAGTACGTTCTCAATAAACAGTACTATTTTTAAGAGTTGAAAATCACTGGAGGGTTTAATAAAAGCAATTCACAATTTGTAATGTTTTCAAAATAGCACATAATATAATAGAAGAAAAAGGGAGGAGGAAAAATAATTTTTTGTTTGTTTTCCCCTGAGAACCTCTGATACCTCTACCTCCAAAAATAGAGTAATTGAGGGCTGTGGTCTAATTAGTACTTTTGGTCTAATCAGTACTAAAAAGTATTGAGGTCCACAGAAATAAAAAATACACGTACACAAAAATAAGTGAACTAGTACTTCTTTAACTTTTAAGAGAGTTTTGTGAGACATATTGAAGTGAAGAAGAAAGCAGAAGATTTTCTAAGTAACCTAGCTAGTGAGGGTTTCATAAGTTTTTCAAACTCTGAAAAAGAGAATGAGGTATCATTGAAACTTTCCATCTAGATCAAGAACTATTTCAGAAAGAAAAATGAGTAGGCAAGCCATTTTTACGTTAGTCAATTAAAAAGAAAAAATAGTTGAAAAGTCTAGCCGTCCTCTTTGAAGTATTTTATTTTTGCAGCATAGAATTAGGATGTTGGAATGTATTTCCCCTGCCTGTGTCAGCAGGGTCTTATTGCAGAAGGTTATTGCAAACCAGTTTTTGTCTTTTGAGAGCACTCGCTTTTCTTCCACTCATGCTTGTAGCTGACAGTGAGCATGTTTTAAAAGTTCTTATTTATGCATTTATTTTTAACGCTTTATTTTTAAATAATAATAGATTCACATGAAGTTGCAAAGATAGTGCGAGGGAGGTTCAGTTTCCCACTGTCTCTGAATGCTTACGTCTCACGTAACGTTACTACAATAGCAAAACAATAGTTTTATTTTTAATAAAAATTCACTAGAGGAATCTCAGAATACCTCCCAACTACACGCATGGCCACACACCCATGCACTTACACACACGCACACACACACACGCACTCACACGCACACACCATCTATTTTGTCTAAGAGCTTCAGTCTGGAGGCGACTTTAATCAATAGCAGCCTACTCACTGAAAGGGAAGGAGACTGGGAAGTCTCTGACAGTGGAAGTGAGAAGATCCTGAGACACATTTCGGGGGGGGAGGGCAGCCCTCTGACAGTGACAGCAGTGACAACAGTCCTGCTTAAAACCAGGTCAAGCCCAGGGGGCTAAGACAAATGGAAGAATAATCTGGAGTCACAACCAAGACCCCTGTATCAAAGTCTTCAACTATCCATAACAAGCAAAACAACCTGACAGATTGGAAGCACATTTATATCATATATAGATTTTCATCCATTAGTCCTCGTCATTCTCACAGAGAAAAAGGCACAATACTAAGCACTGTGGTTCTTAAGGGGTTTTGGTCCTTAAATTCCTCCAGAAAATACAGTACAAATGCAATACTTCTCAGTCTGCTCGTATTATATCTTTGTGATCTTCACTATGGATACTCTGTGAGGAGGAAATATTTTTTAGGCCATGCTTTGAAAACGATAATGCATTAATGAAAAAATGAAGTCATCTGGAGCTACAGTAGGCTGGAAGCAATGGGATGAAATGCAGCAGATAGTACAATCGCTGATGCTTCTCCATCCAGTAGTCTTGCTAGACATCACTAATCAAGTACGGCATTGTTTCCCATGGAGCCAAGATATGATTTCATATGGAGTTCCAGGCAGCTACTACCAGCTGATTATACTTGGCATTAGCAATGGAACCTAATAAGGCGTTATTGGTGATAAAGGAAGCTTTCCCCAAGAAGGCAGTTTTGAAAGCAATTTGACAGAACTGAAGGAAGATCGGACAAAAGAGGACAGTCAAACATTCCGTGAATAGACTGTAATTGTATTAATCATCTTAGAATGTTTGTTCATAGATATATTCCTGGGACCTAACAGTGTGTGTTGTATAATTTGTTCTTAGTGTATTTTTGGCTGAATTAATAAATGAATAGTTTTTTGTTTGTTTGTTTTTTAGCCATCAATGAATAACACAGAAGGCAGGCAGCTGGTTCTTTGAAACAGATTTTCATAAGAGGTTAGCCCCTTGAAGGCTAAGGTGTAGTGTGGATTTGGTTCTTAGTTCTATGTCCCCAAAATATAATTCTATTATTTGCAGTTTCTGTACCATTGTTTTCCAAGTCACAAAACTGAAACATTTTGCTTTGTCTTCCTCCTAGACATGATCAATTAGATTCTAGGTCTTACTGCACAATAAATCTTATTTTCATAATTTCGAATTGAATACGTCTGCCTGCACTGAAATTATACCACATAATGTCTTACTTGCTACATTAACTTCTTAAATTTTCAATAAGCTTGATTTTCTCTTTGCTTAAAACTATTCTGTGTCCTATTAAAATATGAACACTATAAAAACAAATTTGTTCTTTTATTATTACAAAGAAATTTTAAGTATTCTAGAATTTTTTAAAAAATAATATGTAAAACAGTAAAAATAATTCTTAATTTCATCAACCAAAAATGATTGACATGAGTCTGTTGATTTATATCCCAATAGCATTTTTCTTGCTAAATGTTTTTCTTTCACAAAAATGTGTTGTATTATCCATATTCCTTTCAATATGCTTTACCATACCTAAAATATAATAGTTTTCCATAATATTTTTTCAGCAACATTATTGTCTGAATGGTATTTCATCTCATAGATAGTGACTGGCTTATTAACTATTCCCTTACTAATAGACATTTCATTTCATACGATTAGGAACACTGAAATAAGTACTGTTGTTATATTATTACAATGAGCAAACTGTCCAATGAATTCCTTAGACAAATTTCTATAAGATGTTTTACATAATTTAAAGAGATGAAAATATTTCAGTTTTTAAATACATATTAGTCCAAGGCCATGCTACCCTGAACAAGTCTGATCTCGTCTGATCTCGGAAGCTAAGCAGGGTCAGGCCTGCTTAGTACTTGGATGGGAGACCACCTAGGAAGACCAGGTGCTGTAGGCGTAACAAAATAATAATAATAAGGAATTGTAAGCTGAAAAGGTCCTTGCAATCTGTGAGGTTAACCAGGGTTTGCCTCGCCTAGAAAAAATAAAAAAAATAAATAAAAAATACATATTGTTGCATGGCCTATCAGAGAAGTCATATTAACTTAAACTCCCACCAGCAAAATGTGAAGAATTGGCAACTCAGTAGATAAACAACAGATTAGATATAATTGAAGAAAGAATTGGTAAATTGAAAAATAAAATTGAGGTAATTACCCAAAATACAAAGCACAACATAAAATAGAGAAAATATTTAAGACAGGTTAAAGGGTAGGGAAGGTAGAATTAAAAATTCATAATCTAACAAGAGTTTCTAAGGAGACAATAATGAGGAGTTGGAAGGGGTAATAGTCAAAGATGCAGTGCTGACAATTTTCCAGAGTCAATGAAAGATATGAATCATCAGATTAAAGATCACAATCGGTCCTGAAGAGGATAAATAAATCCCAAACAGTGAAAGGAAAAGATTAAAAATAACCAGAGACAAGGCAATTTATCTCGAATGGACTAGAAACTAGCATGACTTTAGACTTGTCAAGAGAAACAGCGCAGATACAAAAATAATGGAATCATATACTCAAAGCTTTGAGAAAAACTGGATTCTACACTTAGCAAAACTATTATTCAAATGTGAGGTTAAAATTTTTTTCAGACAAAAAATGTGAGACTTTATTATAGTCTACAGTTTTTTTTTTTTTACCAAATGAAAATAAATGAGGAATAAAAGAGTAGTGTTTCAGGAAAAACATTGAACTTAGAAAATGTGTATGCATGTGGGTAAATATAAGCAAATATTGATTAACTAAAACAATAATAATCGTAATGATTACCTTTGGGAGTTAAAAATGCAGAATATGACTAAAATACCAGAGATTAACATTTAAGAATGGAGAAGGGTATTTGGAGTTAAAACTTTCTGAAGTATTTTTATTGTTCAGAAACCTAGCAGACATGTTGTTTAAATGAAACTTTTTAAATTCAAATTGACAAGTTAAAAATTTCAGCATAACTCCTATATTAAATGAAATAGAAAATAACTTAGAAAGAAAAGGGGGGGGAAGAATATAAAAAAAACAAGATGAATCCTGTAAAATTAAATATATGCATATTTTAGGACAACTAATTCTACCCTTGAAAACTTGTACGCAAATATAAACAAACAAATAATACAATAATTTCATTAAAACACTGCAGTAGTAAGACAACTGACGATTAAGTGGATAAACTTATAGCTTATTCATGAAAGGAAATACTATATGCAATGAAAATAAATGAACTATATGTAGATATATTTCATGGCTAACTACCCAAAATATTGAGTAAAATGATAAGAAAATGTAGAGTAGGGCACTATTTTTGTAAAATTCTCAGACAGAATCGTACTGTATCCTACATATGGTATAGAAAAAGTAAAGTATAGAATATGAAAGAGAATGTACTTTTTAGCATCAGAATGCAAGTTCCCACTGAGAATGGAGCAAAAGAATTGGCTAAAGCTTTAGCTACATAAAACGCTTTGTTTCTTAAAAAAATAACAATTTGAAAGAAGTACGGTTAATATTGTTAAATCTGGCTTGGTGGATACATGGATATCTTATATCGTATTTTCTGTACTTTGCTGTATATTTTAATCAATTCAGACTTCAAAATAACATTTAAAAGAAACTCTTCATATCCAAGTTACATAAATTAGAGAAATGTTTTTAAACAGGTTGCTTGAAACAGTTTGCTACACAAAACTACTTAGCCAAACTTACACATCAAAAGCAAATAATATCCTTTTTAATGTAATTTGGCTAAGGACTAAACACTTCTTCCAATGATACTCCAATTGTTAAAAAATGACCTTAAAAATCTATCTTTTCTAATTTCCTAAAGCACTTTGTTGTGATGAGTTGCCATGAAAACAAAATTATTTTATATTCAAATAGTGTGTATTATTGTGTGAACACTTGGTCATCCAATCACCATTTCTGAGGTGTGAGTTGTGCTCAGGCTCTGAATAGATGGACACCCAGCACTCAGTTCTGAGCAGGACACAGTCCCTGCCCTCATGAGGCGTACAGTCTAGGAGTCTCCAAATAACTGCAAACTGTTCTGGACATGAAATTCACCTTAAAGAAGAAACTACGAGCCATTGCAGGAGGAGAAAAGAACCAAAAAAAAAAAAAAAAGTGTGTAAACATGAAACAGTCCAAAAGTCCACAGAATAAAAGGAAAGACATTTCAAGGTTTATGAAGATTACAAGAGTAGAATGAAACAAGACAAAAATAAACAAAAACCTATGATGTGTAGGGCTTAGAATTCAGAAAGAGACCTATAGAGAGGCAGACAGACAAAGAGATACCCAGAGGGATTGTCACAGAGGGAGACGCTAAGTGGTGGCAGTAGCTAAGGCTCAGTGCAGAAAGAAACAAAATGCGAAGAGCTTTTAAAGGCCATCTCTAAGAAGCACAGCGATAAGAACGAGAAAGACCGAAAAGAAGGATGATCTGCATGATAGCGTTTGAATTCTACTTCTACCTCAATGAAATGGCAGATCTATAACCCAGCAATTGTAAATGCCATTTACTTTGTACTATATCCAGCCTTCTAATTCCAATTATGTATGCTGAATTCCTTGACATATGCAGAGCTCAAAAGGACAAATTTCCAACACTCTCTTAAGAGAACTCATTAGCACTTTATCCTTTGGATCCGTGACCATCCAGCACAAGACGGAGCATCCTTCATAAGGAAGATAGCCATTTTTAACTCAGTGTCTGGGAGTCTGTTTCAGAACAAGATGGAAACTGCCCAAAAGCTTCAGTTAAAACAATGTAATGAATGTTATAGCAGATCTCAGATATCGTAATTTGTCACATGTTTATTCCCCAAGGATATCTGCAATAAAATTTTAGAATGTTCAAGATAAATGCTCTGGGGTGCACAGGGCAGTGATTGAGAACACAGTCTCCCGACTCAGACAGAACTGGGCTTAAACACTGCCTGGGCTCACATTCCACTCGGAGTCTCAGCGTCCGCATCTGTTAAGTATGGCAAACAATGTCTCCTTGTACAGTATGGGGAAAATAGGTTGTGTAAGTAAAAGTCTTGGCACTGTCCAGCTAGAGTTGGCGCTCCGTCTCTGCTTGCAGGGGTCCCACTGACAGCAGTGGCGGT
The DNA here is from genome assembly GCF_000325575.1 of Pteropus alecto. NCBI lineage: Eukaryota > Metazoa > Chordata > Mammalia > Chiroptera > Pteropodidae > Pteropus > Pteropus alecto. The sequence continues at coordinate 2,018,584 of NW_006438073.1, forward strand.
CACGTAAATGTGCTACAGAGGTTAGCAGTGATCACCATTCTCCTTCATGCCTCACTTTGCTGTGACAATCTAGCTCCATACAGCTCACCTCCATGGGGGAGGCTTCCCTGACCTTCAGCATAGATCTGGTCCCTCTGCCACAGGCTCAAGTTTAAACTTTACTTTCTATCTTTATTTGGCATATGTTGACTCCTTGCTATGGCTAAATGCCTTTGGACTTAGCACCTAGAGCTGAAGCTGACAAAATTATCATTCGATAAGAGCAGCTTTCGGTAAGAAACTGAACCACAGATTACTGAATGATAAATGAACAATAATTACTAACAATGATTAAACTTATAATTGGTTCCCAAAAAACCTTGTGCATCTGTTTCTGCAACAGATATGCCCGGAAGTGGAATCCAGGACACACTCTCTTTAGGTAGGGTTTGAGTTAAATTACAGCTCAGTGGCTCATTTTGCCCTGTACAGCAAACATCTCTGATTTCATCCAGCATGTGTTTATCTCACAGAAAGTAGTCTTATTTCCCTACTAAAAAGAGAAGTGTTGGGAAAAAGAACAGGAACGTGTAGCAAACGTAGTTTCAGAAAGATGGAAAAGAGAAGCAGAACTTCTCATTCACCCAGATATCAGCCATCTGCACACCTACAGCTGAACCTTATTTTTTATGTCACAATTGTAGTCTTTAGAATAAGGTAGTAAATGACAGTTACTACAGCAACTGTGAGAAAGAACAGCACATAGGATATACCGTGAAGGTAGAAATGCTCGACTGGGACCATCGATGACACAGGAAATAAATAAATGACGGCGATGAGATATCTAAGCAGAATAAGTACGTACCCTCCTCGTCATCCACCCTCCACATTCTACTTTCCCGAATTCAGCACAGTGGAGGAAATCTTGAATACTAAATGCTATGTCATAATAAAAAGAAATCACTTAATACTAAATGACAATGCAGAAAAACAACTTTATTTGGCCGAGGATCTCAACCCTGAGTGCTTCTGAAAAAGGCTCTGTACCCGAGGTTTACCCCAAAAGCTTCTGATCTCAAGTAATTCTAAGAGGTAGTGAAGGCAGAGAACCACCACCTCAACTCCCCTTACGAAACACCATTAATTGGTATCAATGAACTGATTTTGAGGAAACGTGCACTTTTCTCGGTAGGTTATAAGAAGAGATTTTCCTGTTTTGATGTATTAATGTTCTAAGCAACAAGGAAAAAACGCCTCGTGTTCTTTACCATCGAGAGAGGCAAAGAGCTCTGGAGAATAAAGTTCACCTTAAAAAAAGGTCTATACATGAAGGAATGTATGAAGGTGGGGGAGAGGGTTAGCATTGTCGGATTAGAACCGAGTACAGAGCGCGAATTGGTGACATTGTCTTCTCCCCCAAAAGGCCAAATAGAAATGTTCTGGCATGTCTGATTGCAAATCCAAGCCATCTCACTCACGCCAGAGCCACTCGTGCTTCTGGCAGCTGACTGAGGTCTTTCCTACGATTCTGAATTCCTGGTGTGAGATGAGAGAAGCCAGGTTGTTACTGCCACCTTAGTGAACAGCTAGTGCCCCGTCCCATTTGCTCTCAGATTCAACTTACTTCACATGTCACTGGGCCTCTGAGGCGCCTGCATCTGGGCCCCTGACTTTTCAGAAGTGCTGGTTCTAAGCAGAGGAAGCACTAGTAGATATGAAGTCATCTTTGACTGATATTCCCTGGGCTCCAAAAATAATTTATGCATTTCTTAATTGGATAATGAGGATATCCAATGATTCACAAATTGAACTTTGCCCTCTCCTCTGAGTGGAGTTTAAGTTGTGATAGATTTATCTGCCAGAGAGAAAAACCTATTCTTTCCACACTCTTAGGAGACCTCCTGAGATCTTATTTTCCAACTTTTCATCGGGTTTTTCAAGCTCTCTTTTGAAGGGTGTGTAATGTCTTTCCGGTATTCAAAATTAGCTATTGGTTAATTGGCCATTTGCCTATGAAGATGAGACTGTTTTCTTTATCACTAATAATATCACTGGCGTTTTACTGAATCATATTTGAGGGTTCACAGAGATGAGGTACACCAGTGCAAGCAGATCTTTAATATAGTCTCACAAATACTCTATTGGTCGAGTATTTACGTAATCAAGTAAGGAAACATAACGCCTGCGTTGGGTTTTTAATTCACCAATATGCTATAGCTTAATTCAATGAAAAACTGTTCCATGCTGGGTTACCAATAAAATATGAATTGTAGGTAATCATCTCATCATAGTTAAGTTCTTTATATTTTAAAAATATGAATCCTACCTCCAGGAAAGCTGCTATTTTCAAAGAGGAGTCTTTCTGATGACTCTTGAAAGTGCGGTTATTCTCAAATGCCTTGGAGAAAGCAAACAGCTGTTGAATCCTATGCAGAACTGTGGGTTCAAAAATCAGTACTTAGAATTTCCATTTTAGCCCAGCAGGGCCACCCAAGTGACATTTCCGGGGAATAGAATCAACTTCCAGTAAATTAGCAAACTCGCACCACAAATGGAAATATTCAATTGAATATTTATAAGAAATAAAAAATTGAAGGTATATTGAAAAGGGACTAGCTTTTATTGTCAAAATGGGTAATGCTTCAAGCTAATAGTTTAAAACTCAGGACGCCGTCGAGAGGGGAGAGCAATTAACATTTTATGAGTAGCTGCGCAAGAGTGTTTGTTATTATGAAAGGAAAAAAAAAAGAAAAAGAAAAGGAAAAAGAAACACTCCCCAAGAGCTCTTTGTTCGTTTCGATTTCCAAAATGGCAGAGATTTCCGTGGTGTTGGTGGCGTGATGGAAAGAGCACCCAGCTAAGAGTCGGGAAACCTGAACTTGGCCGGTGGCTACTCGGTCTTCATTCCCTTCTCTGTAACAAGAGAGGGGAGCTGGGGTAGGTGTTTCTCGCACGTGTCTTGGTCACATGCCCAGCCTCTTCCTTGAAAATTCTGATTCAGTGGATCTGGGGGATCCATTTTGAGCTTTCTGGGGGTTAAATCTCACAAGTGCGGCGATTAGCTGAGGTCAAAGGAATGTATGGGTCAGAATGGGAAAGGACTAGCGGTGCTGGAAATCACGAAAAGTAAGATGTCATATTCGAAGAGGCCTTAGGGAGCCCCACTGAGCCTGAGTCACATACAGGGGTCCGTTTGGCACATTTCTGAAGAGATACACCTTAGCTGGAAGCTTCTGGCGTGACCTGGGGACACCGACAAATGGTTCGGGCTCTACCTTCCGTTGTCGGTAAGGGCATCTCTGCTCAGTCAATTTTAAATATCATAATTCACTGAATTATAACATTTTAAATGTCATAATTCACATAATTCACTAAATCATATTTCAAAACATATTTTAATTACACATCTAACACTATTATTAGAACCTGGTGACTCTGCATTTGCTCCCAATTTCTATATCTGTTCGATGGAAAGCGTAAGAGGGGACAGCTTGGGGACAGACAGGTAGAGTGGGGCTTATGGATGGATCGAGAGTACCTGGCACACAGTCTTTATTATCTCAGTCGCTCATCTCCCGGTTCCCACAGCCTGATCACAATTATCTAAATTATCGCAGTGGCCTTTTCTCTGGTCTCCCAAGCTCCAGTTTCTTTTTCTTCAATTCATTCTACAGTGCTGGTCAAATGAACATTTCTGGTTTACAGTTCTCATCCCATTAGCTGCTTTTACAAACGTATGCTTTCCATTAATTCTTTCTGTGTAATGACATCAAAATTTCTTAGCCAGAGTTGGAAGGCTCTCAATAATTTGAACTCAGGATAGCATTACAAATGATCTTATTTATTTGTTCATATTCTACAATTGGGTCAAACTAGAATTGTTCCTATGTCATGTGCGTGAACCCATGCTTCCTTTATCTGACTTGGTGTACTCTGCTTCTGAATCTCTATCTATTTTCATTTATCAAAA
>NW_006438073.1:2022550-2047186 GCF_000325575.1 Pteropus alecto
TCTGAATCTCTCTATTTTCATTTATCAAAATAATAATAATAATAATAATAATAATAATAATAAAAATAGAAGAAATAAAACTACATAATTCTATTTTTCTAACACAATTATTTCAATTTTATATAGTCTTTTTCTCTTATTTTCCTATTTACATATGTATTTTCATAAATAGAGCCAATTTTACATATATTTTACATTCTAGTTATAATCCTTTTTCATTTGACCACATAATCTTCATAGTTTTCATTTTAATAGTTGCATAATTTTCCAACCAGCTGATGTCCCATAATTCTGTTAACCATTCTTCCATCTATAGTTAGACATGTTGGTTGTTTCTAATTTTTAGCTATTATAAATAATGTTGCAATCTTCACCTATTATAAGTACTGAAGCAATTAATAGCTCTATGTATAACATTCTCTTTTGGCTTTATTACCTCTGGATAACTTTCCAGGAATGAATGAAACCAAAGATATAAAATTTTTCTAGTTTTCTTAAGCACATTGTTTTCCAAAATGTTCATACCAATTTATACTGTCACCGATAATATATGTGAGTATGCTATTTTTACTGCAAATTATTGGATCAAAAAAACTATACCTTATTAATATATTAATTTTTATATTTTTGGTACTAGGAAATATGAATTTTTCATAGTTTAATTGTTGCATTTCCTTCTTATGTAGAATGTCTTTTTACATAATTTGCTGGCTAAATTTGTAATTTCTCACAACAAATGTCATGAGCCATGTCTGTCTTGCTTTCCACTCTGTAGTCAAGCTCATCACTACTCCTGGTACATAGATAGCAGTCAGTATATATTTGTGCTGTAAATAAACAACATTCTTTGAGTTCTTATAACTTTTTAAGAATTCATGTGAACTCTTTATAGACTATGGCCATTAAGCTTTTTTCACAATTAAAGTGAAAATACTTTTCATTTTAGTTTGATATTGTTTTAGAAAACAAAAAATTGTGGCAGAAATGAACGCTGTCTTCTTTGTGCTTCCTTATACTGCCTTAAAACCTAAAAGTGTACTCCGTGGAAGTGAGAACATATACATTAAATTTTTGTTTATTTTTCTATTTTTCTTTATAGTTTCCTTTTGGGGATAAACTCTTGCCATTTTCTCAAAGCCTATCCTAAATGCACCTTTCCCTGGGTTCTGCCTCGGTGTTAGGCTATGTATCCCCAACCACAGCCACCAATGGCTTATAACTGAAGCCTTTAATTTGGAGCCCACAGGGAACCTCAGTTCTGCTCCTGCGTGTGGGGTCATTTTTCCCAAAGCAGGAGGGATTTACATAAATCCAGCTAACACTTTGAGATTCCAGATTATGTCAACATTGCTGCTATTTTTGCCATAAATCTTTATTCCAACTATAACAGAGCTTCTACTATGGTCCCATACTGGGGTATCTCATGTTTTAATATGATTATTTTTTGATGGGGGGAAATTTTGATAGGACTACCTTGAAAAGACCAAGAAAAAACAAATCATTAAATTTTCGGTACATTTCAATTACTAATAAAGACTGTGTGCTGGATACTCTCGATCCATCCATAAGCCCCACTCTACCTGTCTGTCCCCAAGCTGATCTCTTATGCTTTCCATCCCTGAGAGTCACAGAAAAATCGAAATAATGATTAGGTTTAAAAATCTAGCTTTGCCATGTCTATGCTAAGCCTTAATAATTGAATTTATGTTTGTGTTTCTATCTTTGAAGCCTTTTCAGTGTCATAACTCAAGTGGGTCTGGAAAGGTTCTTCTGATTCTTGTCAGTGTCTTCTCTATCAGGCTTACCTGAGCCAAACTGCTTGCCTACTAGTTCAGACAGTGCCCACCACTTCTGAGTCCCTGTCACAGGCGTCTGACCACTGTGTCTTGGATAGTTCCAGCTGACATTTTCAGCCTCTCTGCTGGAACTCCCTTGCTACTTTTTCCATCGTGCGTGTCCATTGCCATGCCTTGTTTTTTCTGACTTGCCAGGATAGCTACGTTTTAGCCAACTCCATCCCGAGATGTGGCTGCTTCTTTCTTGAAGTTTTCCTTGTGATTGGTTCATTACATTATTTCACTTCTATCCTGCCCTCCAGGGAGCCCCAATGCATCGTTTAATTCCCATTCTTCTCAATCTTTATGATGCTGGCCCAACTTATGTTATATTAGTGTTATTTTTATTATGGCTTAGTTCATCTCCAATAGATTGCGAGATCCTAGAAAGCAAGAGCCATGCTATCGCATACTTGTATTTTCCTAAATCCCATTGATTTACATATGCTCTCACACAGAAAAATGTATTTTTTAAAATTATATACCAACTTTGTTCCACCATCCTTCTCTGAGCTGTCTCTTCGTACCTCAAAACCCCTCTGCTTCAGTCAAGTATAGCTATGAAATACTACTGAATCTTCATTTGTACAGAGTCTCTAAAAGAGAAAGAAACATCAAAACAAAAACCAAAAACGACTTCCTTTCTATTTCTGTAAATCGTATGCTTCTTCCCAGAAATCTTACATCTCACTTTTCTTTGCGGCATTATCCCACTTAACCTTAGAGCTGCTTCCCCATTTGACATTTCCTTTTCCGCTCATGTTGTTAGGCTTCCTGTATTATTAGTTCGGTCCTTTTATCTCTTTGCCCTGTGAACAGAGTAGGTCTAAGTAGATGCAAGAAAAAACTTCACAAAGGTAGTGCCGATGAGCTATGTTTTTGGTTATTTTTGTTTGTTTGTTTGTTTTGAATTTTTTGATTTGTTTTGTTTTGTTTTTAGTGGTAGTAATACATTTGCATTGATCTGTTCACACCACTTCATGTTATTACTTTAGTTAATGAATCTGCAAAATAGCTGGGCACAAGTAATGTTACACGGTTTGCTCATAGAATAGGGGAAGTCAGCTGACACATGGGAAACCAATAAATAATTTGCTTCATTATCTCAAAACTATGACAAAACTATTATTTTTACCAAGAAAACTTCTCCCCTATTAACATAACATCTGTTTTATGTATTTCAGAGAATTCTCAATTGCAAACAATGGACAACCCATTTAGTTTTATTTCTGTGCATGTACTTACCAGGGATTCAGATAAGTAATAATCTTATATTTATTGTGCTCATGTAATGTGTGCATAAGCATTAGATATTATTACTTGTTCTTTGTAAATGTTAGTGCTGCTGATTTGGTTACTTTCAGTGATATTTCCAAAGCCATATAGATCTAAACAAACATTGAAATTGGCTATGCGCGTAGCCCACACAGGCAATGAACAGAGAGACCTTACAAAATGTAGGCATATTGTTCTGTAACTTCTATCCACATTGGACAAACGTTCATTAAAATCCTTTGAAAGTGACAGGATTACACTCCCATTATTATCAAAATGAGATAATGTCTTCACAGCGAAACAAACATTTAGATAAATAAGAAAAGCAAAAACTGAGCTGCAGAGTTGAAATAGAGATTTATTCTGACCAAAATATTCACCCTTGGTCTCAAGTGATATGTTTCAAGGGAAACAGCAATTCTGTACTGTCCTCTTACTCATAAAATGCCTGTGTGGTCTTGAACTGTTTATCGTGTCTTGCTGAGAAGGAAGTTTTAATTTCAATAGGAAGGGGGGCACTGACCCTAGGGAGTGAGTGCCAATTGTAAAGCCAAATTTGAATTAAAAAAACTCAGGGTCAAATCGTTATACACATCAAATGCTTCCTCAGACAGAAAACCTTTATCCACTTGAATATGAGTATTGGAGCAACAGCTTCAGGAAGCTGGCAGAGCTGGAATGCAAATCCACATCTGTCTCCCTGACTCCTGCTCTTTCAGGTTACACTGCACTGCTTTTTGCTGTATACGTACATAAAGAGTTCGACTCGGTCTGCCTCAAAAAGCCGAACTTGACATGGAGATTTTGACATATTCTCATCTTAGAGCAATGGCGTGTTCTTTTGCCGAATGAGTTTCCTTAGGAATTAACATTTATATCTTCTGAGAAGACACTCCAGGGTGCATATTACGGACGAGCAATGATGTGCCTTTGCAGTTAATGGCGCTCAGTCAAAACTACCAGGGCATGTCATTATTAGGTCATAATACCCACCCTGGAGTGTCTTACAGCTTAATTGTTCCCTCTTCCATTCCAGAAACCAGCAAAAGACATATTTAACTAATGTTTCTGCTTTGTTAATAAGTTCAGAATGAATGAACACATGTGTTCTGACTGCTCTGTCTATCAAACATGTATCCAGAAATAAATCCAGGTCACATAATCATAAATCCAACTTGCATATTTTGCTACAAAAAGTTTGGCATGGTTCTGATACTTCTGAAAGTGAAGATTTAGCATGCATCACTTGTCTAAATATTCAGACAATGAACACTCATGAGACTTTCCCTTCTGCCAATGCCCTTAGCATTTAGATCCCGATCATCATCTGTTTTTCTGCTGAAAATTTTCATTAAGAGAGTTACTTTTTAATCTGGACTACAATCTACAGTAGACTAGTCTCAATCTTTAGACTACATAGCTAGTTATGTCTTAATGAGTATTTACCCTTAGGGTTCTTTACTTATATTTACCAAAACTCTTCAAGCAAAATGGAAAATTCATTATGCATCTTTAGGTTCTGACCCTTCTACCATAAAGTCATACTTTCATTACAACAGCATTTTAAATAACAAGCAAAAGACTGAGAAGTTATAGGAAGAAACAGCTGACCCAGGTATGTGTGGTTCTAAGGTATGACTGCCTAGCAATAGAGAGCATTGGCTATTCAGTTAAGCTTGACATCAGATCCCATGATAAGTTGTTGCTACTTAGGTTCTTTCACGATTTTATGTAGTAGAGTTAAGTAGTGTAGGAGGCCGAATCCTTATTGCTACTTAGGAAGTGCTTGGTGAAGGTAGTAGAAATTTGAGGCTCCAGATCAATGAAACAAATGTAGCTGGGGAGCTAGCTAAGGGGAACATCTCTTGGAATGTTTGTGGTGGAGAGAAATTGATTTTGGATGGAGTTGTATAATCTCGTTCCTTATCTTCAGAATGATAAGTAGCATATAACAAGTAAAGAGATTGACTTAATAATTGTAAAACTTCCCACAAAGCTCAGTTCCCCCAGATGGTCTCACTGGAAAATTCTATCAAACATTTAAAGATGAATTAATATCAATTCTTCACAAGCTCTTCCAAAATATTGAAATGGAGGGAATACTTCTCAACATATTCTATGAGGCATGTATTATTACTCTGATGTTAAAACCAGACAAAAAGACATCACAAGAAAACTATAGACCAATATTCCTTATGAATATAGACGCAAAAATCCTCATGAAAGTACTACCGAACCAAATCCAGCAACATATAAAAAAGTTTGTACACCATGACCAACTGCGGTTTATCCAAAGCAAATCGCAAAATTGGATTACCATCTGGAAAACAATTACATAATATACCATATTGACAAAATAAAGGAAAAACGCCACATGATCATTTCGATAGACATAGAAAATTCAACATCCCAAAAATGATAAAACTACTCAAGAAACTAAGAATAGAAAGGAATTTACTGAATCTAATGAAGGCCATCTACAAAAACTCACAGCTAATATCATACTTCATGACAAAAGACTGAACGATTTCCCCATAAGAGCAAAAACAAGACAAAGACATTGCTCTTGCCATTTCTAGTCAACATTGTACTAGAAGTTCTAGCCAGAGCGATTAGGCAAGAAAAAAGATATTAATGACATCTAGATTTTAAAGGAAGATGTAAAACTATCTCTATCCATGATCATGTATATAGAACATCCTAAGGAGTACACTAAAAACCCACTAGAAGAAATAAACAAGTATAGCAAGGTTCCAGAATGCAAGATTAATATACGAAAATTAATTATACTTCTATACATTGGCAATGAACAATTCAAAAATGAAATTTAAAAAATTTCATTTACAATAACACCAAAAAGAATAAAATACTTAGGTTTTATATTTATATATAAATTTAGTATATATTATATAATCTATAATATAATACATATATTATACATTATATAATTATATAACATATATAATATATACATTTATTATATGTGTACAGATAATAAATTTAACAAAAATTGCAATACGTGCATTTTTTTAACTATTTTTAAAACTATAATTACAAAATATTATTGAAAGAAAATATAAAGACTTTGATATAAGACAATATCAAAATAACCTACAGTTTTAACAATCTATACCAAAATACCAGCTGGCCTCTTTTTTTTTTTTTTTTTTTTGTGAAATTGAAATTGACAAGCTTTTTAAAATGCATATGGGAATGCAGGGGAGCCACAATATCCAAAACAATCTTGAAAAGAAGAACAAAGATGAAGGACTCATATTTTCCAATCTTAAAACTTCCTAGGAAGCTATAGGAATCAAAACTCTGTAGCACTGGTATAAGGATAGACATATAAATCAATAAAAAAGAATTAAGAGTCCAGAAATAAACATTTATAGTTGATTTTCAATAATTGTTCCAAGATAATTCAATAGAGAAAAATAATCTTTCCAACACATTACACTGGTACAACCAGGTATCCACATGCAAAAGAATGAAGTTGAACCTCTACTTCACACCATACACAAAATTTACCTCAAAATGGATTTATAGACCTAAATGTAAAAGCTAAAACTATAAAACTCTTAGAAGAAAGCAAATGAATCAATCTTTGTGATCTTGGATCAGGCAATACCTTCTTAGATATAACACCAAAAGCATAAGCAACAAAAGAAAAAAAGGAAGAAATTGGACTTCATCGAAATTTAGAACTTTTGTGTTTCAAAGGACACTGTGGAGAAAGTGAAAAGACAACCCAAAGAGCGGGCAAAATACTTGAACATCATGTAGCTGACAAGAGACTTATATCTAGAATATACGAAGATCTCTTACAAGTCAGCAATAAGAACAACTTAAAATATTGGCAAAGATCTGAATGGACATTTTTTTTCAAAGAAAATATACGAATGATCAATAAGCACATGAAAAGATGATCAACATCGTTAGTCATTAGGGAACTACAAACCAAAACCACAAGAGATACCACTTCACACCTACTGAGATAACCAAAATCAAAAAGGCAGACAATAACAAAGGTTAGTGAGGATGTGGAGAAATTGGAATGATACATTGCTGATGGTGCGGCCACTTTGGAAGCATCCTGAAACCTTGCTATACTTGTTTAACAGATTGGCGGTTTCTCAAAATGTTAAACGAATATTTCTCATTTGAACCCACAAGTCTACTACGAGATTCATAGCCCTACAAAAGTTAAATGATATGTCTACATGAAAATTTGCATATGAATATTCAAAGCAGAATTATTCAAACTAGACAAAAGTTGGAAGAAAACCTCAATGTCCATCAACTGATGAATGGCATTAAATAATAAGTGAATGCCCACACAATAAAATATTATTTAACAATAACAAAAAAATGAAGTACTGATATCGACTACAACATAGATGAACTTAAAACATCTGCTAAGTGAAAGAAACCCTTCACAAAAAGTTATATATTATATGATTCCATTTACATGAAATGTCCAGAATTGGCAAACTTATAGAGACAGAAAATAGATTGGAGATTGCCCAGGGCTAGAGAGGGTAGGATATCAGGATGCCTGTTAATGAGTGTGGTGCAGAGCTTCTTTTCGGGGTGATGAAAATATTCTAACCTTAGATTTTGGTGATGGGGCAATGATGATAAACATCTCTGCATATACTAAAAATGACTGAATTGTACACTTTAAATGGGGGAATATTATGGCATGTGAATTATATCTCAGTAAAGTTGTTTAAAAAAGGAAACAATAAAACTAAGGAGTACAATGAAATAAAATCAAAGATTATCAGCAATATAGAGGCCTAGAAATAATCAGGTCAATTGAAAACAGAAAGTAGGAATTTATATATGAAAAAGAATGGGAAGAATTGCTTCCAACAAAATTAAATCTGAAAAATTTTATGGTTTGGTGAAAAAAAAACGTATCTTTTACTAAACTGAACAAAATGGAAGACAATTAAAAACCCTAGGGCAACAAAAGGCTGTAGATAGAACATAATGATTAAAATATATAGAAAACTAAGAAATGTCATAATTTCAAGTAATTAACAAATATGGGGAAAGATAATCCATTTAAACTTGGCACATGGAATATTTTTATTCAAAAGGCTAAGCCTGGTAACCTAGGATTTTAGTAGTTTTCTATAAGTGACTTGATATAGATCTATAATAAATTATATTTGTATAACTATGTTATTACAACTTTGTAAATTATGTTAGTTTTCTGAATTAACCCAGAAGACTTACTTACATGTACAGACTAAAAGTGAATGTATACAATTTGACACTATTGGCATTACTTTCCTCTTTGTCTTATGTAGTAGAGAAACAAAAGATTCTGTATTAAGGTAACAAATAAGGAATCAGAAGAAAAAATACATTGTTTTAAAATTTAAAAGTAAGAAAAGAAAAACTGAATCTGATTTTTTAAAATCTACGATAGTTAAGAAGCAGGTTTGAAAAGGATATCTTTATTTACTGTTTGGAGTTTATAAAACAAGAAGCATAGGTTAAAACATAATGAAAACATATTATTTAGGATTATAAGTTTAAAAAATATAAATGAAAACTTTAAAATGGTTGCTTCTGAAAAGCACGACAGGGGTGAGGGGTGAGTAATTATACTTTTCATTTATTGAGTTGATGTAACATTAGAGGTTTTAAGGATCATGAACTTGTGTTAGAAAAGTAAAAGTATTAGCAACAATATTAAATTGAAGTCTTCAAAAAATAAACTAGAAAACCACAAGGAATCATTTAAAATTAAATCTGAAACAAAATCAAAATGGACTTATTAGAAAACTATGGCTTATGAGGTTCCCAAGTCTGTCTGCCACACTTTGCTCTTATAATTTGAGTTCTAAAGATCACATGTTCCACTCAATAGGGACATGAAGAAAAAAGTGCCATCTTGTATGGGTCTCGTTAGAGCATTTTCACAGGACTGAGCCACACAGCAATGAGGTTCCAGCACCCCAGGTTACGGGGGATTCTGGCCACGTGCTCAGTAACGAGCAATATGGAGAAGCTGGGCTTAGAGGGCCCCAGGTTCTCTCTGAATTCAGCCCACAAAGAATTCTCTTTCCATTGAGATTCTCCTCTCATTACGGTTATCAGTCCAACCATCAATAGCACTGAACCCTTTTATCGGCCCCACTTGGTAATTATAAAATATCTGCAATTATACAATATGCTAATTCTTAGACATCTACAAACAGCTTAATCAACTGAGTGCATTTTATTATTTCTAGTCTAAACATTATGGACTCACATGAAGTCTCTGAGATCAGTAAATTATTCTAGATCGTAAAACGGCTGCCAAACCAGTCAGAAGTTTTGTTTGAATTTATTAGGCTTGCTACATTATTTAGCCAGCAAGATTGAGGAAAACAACAGACACAAAGAGGCATCCTGGAGTCACACCGTGAAGCCTGATTGGTTCCCATGAATTTCAGCGGGAAGAAGGCATCTAAATTCAGGAGGAATCTGATCACTTGAAACCTTCACTGTCAAGTTGATATTAATGTTAACCCAAGTTCTTGAGGCATCTGGACTTCTTATACACATTATTTCCCATGTCATAATGTCAGTGTTTTGTCACGTGTGTGTGTGTGTGTGTGTGTGTGTGTGTGTGTGTGTGTGTGGTATGACTAGATATCTTTGTTGTATAGTTATGGATTTGCATATGTGTGGTATATGTCTCCAGCTACTCTACCGAGAAAGAAAGGAATATTTTTTTCATGCTCATTAGGACTTTCGGGGATATACCACATCCGAACATCCCAAAATAGAGCAAGAGATGAAGGAAGACCTCTGTCAGTATTTATATTTAAATGTGTTCAGCAAGAACTATACATTCCAAAACATAAGGCAAGGTTTTTACCCACCCCCAAATTAAACCCCACTACGTCCCAATTTTTACAAAGTCTTTTATACCCTTGGGTATTACCCCTGTCCCAACCCTCACCCCCTGACTTGAATTTTTAAAAACTGAGTAGTCTTTGGAGAAAAAATATTCCCACAACACGTCTTCGAACAATGTCAGTTTGGATGCTTATGAAGATCATCTGATAAAATAGATTTAAAACATTTAAATAAAAATTAATATAGATTTAGCCATTACTCTTGGAGGCATTCTCTCCTAGATTCTAGTGCTAGATGTTGTTTTAATAAGTCAATTAAACTGCATTTTGAAAAGTAACGTACACAGTAGTTAGGTTGCGTGGATCATGAAAACGTTCTCATAGCCTAACGTGGGAAATTTTTCCTGATGTTCACGTGAGGGTATTTGTAACCTGGGGGAACCTTCTCTCAGCACACACCCAGAAGAAGGGAACGCTCTGTTTTAAAAATGGTACTTGGAAGGGAAGTCGATGAGCCCTACAGCAATGCTTCTCAAATTTTAACACACGTGCTCATCATTCTTGGATATTGCTAAAAATGGAAGCTCTGATTCAGGGCGTGGGATGTTTCCTGCCGATTCAGAGCCTACAGTGGGGTCTCTGGATCCCGCTTTCGATAGCAAGACCCAAGAACACTTTGTGCGGTGACACAAAAATCAATGCCAATGAAGATGGAGGCCCTGATCACCAGCGTCAACCGTGAAGAGCTGGGTGAATTATTCTCATTCAACATGCAAGTGGGAGAGCAATGTGCATGCAAGTGGGAGAGCAATGTGCATGCACGCGCGTGTGCGTGCACACAAACACACACACACACCCACCCCTAATGTCTGAATTTTAAATATGTAAATATGATTAACTGTAAATTAAAGAACTTTAGAAAGCCTTTGATTATTCAATCCACATTTCTGAATGTTTATATCGATTTCAGTTGTCTGGAATATTTTTGCGTGGGGTACAGGCAGACTGCCTGCGATTCATGGTCATATGGATGGCATTTCTCCCCGAAATTTCCTGCTCTGCTGAACAGATCTGAGAGACAGAGCCAGATTAGAATTTCTTTTTGAAGATCAGCTATTTGAACTGGAATAAAATGGGAATGTTTAGATTTCTTCCGGTCGGTGATTAAATAGGGTTAAATAGAATGGATTCATTTCTGCCACAGAGTAAAAGTAGCATATATTTTAAAAAATAAGATGCCTAGGTGATATGGGGTAGGCCGGACTTTCAATTGTATGTGATGGAAGAGAATAAACAAATCCTACTGCTAAGCTGTGTAAATATTAGGACCAGAACTCAAATAGGAGATGGGTCTGTGCCTCAGAAGAGAAACCCATCATAAGAAAGGCATTTTTTAAAGGAAGCAAATAAATATGAAAGCAACAGACTAGTTAAAGCTAAATGGAAAGAAGGCCTTCCAAGCATATTTTCAAATAACTTCAAAATGCTTTTAGAAAAAAATTTCAACTCAGGACTTCTACACTACCCTCAGAAGTGTCTTTCCACACTGGGTCTCTATTTTGTTGGAGAGAGTTATTTCCAACAGCAAATTCTTTCCTTATTTTCTAAAAATCTCCACATGATAGAATAAAATGTACTATGGCTATAATAATTACCCGAAAATTTAACTCTACATTTAAATGCATAAAGGAGATGTGTAAATGTGATTTGTTAAAATAATTTTTCCTCAGCTATGAACCAGATTAATGGACCTAGTCATAGAAATAAAAATAAAAATATTAATGCGGTTTTATATTATATTTTGTTTCAACAATGAAATCAATTGAAATTGAAATATTCTGCTGCAGAAAGGATCAAAGTCCACATAATTTTGGTTTTGTATTTTTATTAACACTGAAAATAGATTTTTAACAAAATTTTAAGTGTCTAGAATACTTAAATTGGAGTAGAAGCAGATATTTGCCTAAAAACGAATATATCATTTGGGAAAAAAAAAAAAATAGAATGATAACAAACCAATTAGATGTGGGGAAGGGGGTTGGGAAATGAATGTTAATGTTGTAAAAATTTTAATGTTGTAAAAATTAAAGAATAGTGATATCATGGTTGGTATTGTAAAAATTCCTTTGTTATAATCACTCCATTTTTGTTCTTAATATGATTCCCAAAAATGCATTAAATCTAGAGATGTAAACAAATGAACTTAAAAACCTGTGTTAATGAGCCTAAAATGGTTGAACAACAAAACACCAGGCAGCATGGTTCAGATTTTAAGGGGATCCAGACACTTTCATATTATTTACGGTTAATTATCTATAGAATTATATTTAAATATATGGTTTTTATTCTATAGTTTAGGATGAGATCTCGATCTTTCTATTGTCATTATCAAATCCTAAATTTAAATATTTATTAATACACATGGACGTAAATGATTCCAAGAGATAATTGGTATTAATATGCTAGTGTCCAAAAAGATATTAACAGATCATTACTAGAAGAGAAAACACAAAGAACTAATAAATCTGAAAACATTAATTTTTACTATTAATGAAGAGCAATATTAAAAACAAAAATGAAATAGTTTGCCAGTTAGACCCCTTGATACATAATTGGTAGGAGTATAAATTGGTTTAAGCTTTTTAGAACCATTTGGCAATATATATGAAGAGTCTCAAGGATGGATATAGCCTTTGGCTAAGTAATGACGCTTCTAAAAATCTGTTTTAATAAAATAATTTTAGATGTAAATAAAATTTATGAGCAAATGTATTTAACACAAGATTATTTCATCAACAGTAAAAAATTGGAAATAATTCAAATGTCAATAATAAGTTATGGGTTAAATAAGTTATGTTCTATCTATAAAGTAGGCCTTTTTACACTGATTATGCTTTTAAAAAACTTTAATCAATAAGAAAATGACAGAAAGAAAACTATACATTTAAAATATATAGCATGTTCATGAGTATGTATTAATAATTATACAGAAAAGAAAATATATATATGGGGGAAGAGAGAAAGAGAAAGCTGAATGGATGTTCATTCATTTTTTTCCTTTTTTCTTCTTAAATCTATTTTGTAATTTGCCAGTTCCCCTTCTAACACCACTTACACGGTGTAGTACTTTTTAAGTCAGAAGAAAAACCAACAACAAAATTTAAGTGTACGTTATAGTTTCCAGAGAAGGCAAAAGAATGAAGATACACCCATTCTAGGTTGGGTCTTGAATAATAACAGTTTGGTATTTCCCCACAATAAGTTACTGCACCAACATTTTTCAATAATAAGGCTTTTTGCTAGGCCTTCTTTTTCAGTAACTTTCAGAACCTAGTTCTCCAAATTTCTTCAGCTGTTCAGCAGCAAATACGGAATTCATAGATGAAACGTTTATAATTCTCTGCCAATGACATTAAAATCACCAGTCAGTCATGGGGGAAGGCCCTATAAGAACAAATTTGGTTTGCATGCTTCTCCTTACATTTTTACATCCTGATCTCACAGAGCTCAGGATGCCCATGAGTCACCATTACTTTCAGATCTGGCTCTATTGCTGACTGCTTGCAAAAGTCCTGCAGCTAAGAAGAGACCCTAGAGAAACATTCTAGTCATGCAGGCACCATAATGTAAAACCACCGTTAAGGACTTGGCTTGAAATCCAACTTCCTGGTTTGGCTTATAACAAGAAGCTTGCAATGTAATGCTACTGCTTTCATGAAAGATGGCAAAAGAACTATTAATGACACTAATTAAGATGTGTGAATATCATTTAGATACTCCTCCTTGTTGCTTTCCAAGTACAAACTATGTTACCTAACACATTAATTGGTAATGATACAAGTGCATATCTTTCAACTACAAGGTCAGTTTTTAAAGCAGGGCTTTTATTATTAATGAGTTCGAAGTTCCTACACAGTCCACATAGAGATTCCATTAACAAACCTCGCTGTGCTCCTCTTTAACCCCATTACAGCTATATCCCCTCTCACCCACCCCGAATAATACAGTATTGTCGGTTAGGGCATTTTAAACCTTTTTCCAGCCTTCCATATACACTCAGAACCTATCGGTTTAAATTGTTTGTGTTTTTAAGTAAATCCATTCCCTGGTCTTTTTGACCAGACATACAAAGTCCAAACGCTATTTATTTGAAATCCACTAATCACCTATCCAGCATGTCTACCTAAGTAAGTTTTATGTCTCCAAAGTAAAACCTAGTATAGAAAACAAAAGAATATTAAAGTATAGCCCCTACTAATATAATGCCCTTCTTATTTCCTTAGAATTCTAAATGACATAGACTAGTAGAGCCAGGAGAAAATCGTAGCCCCCATAACTCATGTTACAGCCGGGAAAAGGGAGGTTCAGAAAGTCAGTCTCTGCACCAGCTAAACCAATGTCATATGCTCAGAGTGAGAGAACTCTGGCTGTAGCTAGTGGTCTCTTTCAGATCCAACAAAGATTAAGGAGAGAGCCTCTTAAGTGTCAGATCTCTCTTATGCCTGTTTTCTACTTAATCTTATTAATGTCTGTGAATGTCAATCAGACAACAGGAACCTACATTTATGCAGCACTTGGTAGCAGTCAAGTGTGCTCGCACTTATGACTTTATATAATTCTCACAATGGTCATGTGAAGTGTGTATTATTACCCCATTCTCTAATTGCATCTCAAAGACGTTCCTTTGGCTGTGATCACATATGAGAGACGACTTGACAGGGACACAGCTCTTGGGTGTATTTTTCCTCCCCTCCCAAACTTTTATCGCGATTCCTTCATTGTTCTTTAAGCACTGAAACTTCAGAAGAGAAATCTGAGGTCCTCCTAATGTATTCCTTCTTCCTTTTCCCCCCACATGAGAAGTTTTTAGAGCATTTTGTTTGTCTTCACATTTAAATAGCATCCTCACATGCCCATAGACGAATCTATTTTCATTCATTGTTACCTGAGTTCACAGGATCTGAAAATTTAGGTCCTCGATCCAAGAAACTTATCGTTGCTAAAAGTCTATTAGTGCTTTAGTTTAGTCCCTTCCTTTCTCCAAGCTCCTTAGTTATACCCAGGTTAGCTTTTTTCCCCTCGATATTACATCTATCTTCTCTCATTATTTTGTTTCTACTTACCGTTTTTCCTCAGCGTTCTGGGAAAGCTTTTCAAAATGATGACTCATGTTATTGTTTCCACTTTCTACAGCATCACTTCTGTTCTTTACTGCTTCCAACGCGGGTTCCCATTCTATGATTACTACTCCTCCTTACCTCATCTGCTCCTTCCGCCCTCAACACAGTGTCTTCTTAGCCCTGTGGTTCCTAATTCATGGAGCTTATAAATTTTCTGTCATGTGGAAGATACAAAGAAATTAACCACACGTCAAAATTTTCATGAAGTCATTTCCAGAGATAGTTTTAAGGATGATATACCAATAGACTCCATGTTGTATATTTCCCTTCTTTTTTTTTCTGAAATGAGAGGATGTTTCCACAGTCCTTCTGCTTGTCACTGGACAGAGCATGTACTTTATCCTTGTTCTGCCTGTTTAGAGTCCAAGAAAAGTTAGTAGGAAAATAATAGTCTAATAGAACCCTCCTTGTCTCTGTTCTAAACCAAGAGTATAGATTGATAAGAACAGTGCTTAGCTCTGTTTTTAATGTCTAGATCTGTGTTTCACATTTGCACAGTAAGGATGGGAGGGAGAGAGTCAAAAGCATATAGTGTTTGGGAGGAAATGCGTGGCTGGAAAAAAGCATGTTTCCTATGATCATTGCTTTCTATGCTCAAAACTAAATCTTGTAAAGCTTGACAAAATCATGGTTGGGAGGAGATACACAGAAATTCACTCAGATAGATTTAAGTGGCATAGACTAAATCATATCGGAAAACACTGGGATAGTGTTGTTGAGCTAAAGAACATAGAGAAATGGAATGACTTTTCAGGTTTCCATCTGCTCTGCTTTATTAATCGTAACTAAGCTTCCCAGGTCCAGACACCACTGTCCGTCTTTTTCTCTTCCTACTTCCCCCCAAAGTCTAATAAATGCCTTAAAAGGAAATTTCCTTTTCTTTTCATTTTAATAATTTTTGATGTTTCAGTTACAGTTGGCGTGCAATATTATATTCATTTCAAGTGTCTAACATTGTGAATATATATACATGGATGTATGTATATATATAAAACTTATGATCACCTGCAATAAATCTAGTACCCATCTGACACCATACATAGTTATTATAATATTATTGACTATATTCCCTATGCCACACTTTACATCCGCATGACTATTTCGGAACTACCAATTTGTACTTCTTAATCCCTTCCCCTTTTCCACTCAGCCCCACAACCCCTCTCCCATCTGGCAGCCATCAAAATGCTCTCTGTACCTATAAGTTTGTTTCTGTTCTGCTTGTTCTCTAGATTTCACATATAAGTAAAATCATATGACATTTGTCTTTCTCTGACTTACTCTACTCAGCACAACACCCTCTAGGTCCATCCATGTTGTTGCAGATGGCAAGATTTCTTTTTTTTTTTAATTGGCTGAGAAATATTCCATTGTATATATGTACCACCTCTTTTCCATTCAACTATCGATGGACAACCAGGTTGCCTCCGCATATCTTGGCTATTGTAAATAATGCTGTAATGGACATACAAATGCACGTGTCCCTTCTAAGAATTTTGGGTTTCCTCAAATCAATCTCCAAAAGTAGGATTACCCGGTCTTTCTTTGCCTCTTGCTAAAGTCTTTGTTTTAAAGTCTATTTTCGTCTGGCCTAAGTGTTGTTACTTCAGCTTTGTTTTTTTAATTTCCATTTTCATATAATATCATTTTCCATCTCTTTACTTGTAAATTTCTAATGGAGCGTGGGTGCAGATAGTTCAGGCCACCTCAAAAAAAAAAAAAAAAAAAAAAAAAGGACACCTGTGCAGCTCAGATAGCTAATTATCAAGATGAAATTTCAGATTCAGAAGGCAGAGTCGAGATGCAGGCAGTGGAGGAGGAATGAAGCTCCAGCCTGTCTTCTCATGGGGACAGATTTCCTTCTCCAAGCAGCAAAATCTGGGCGTGCTTCTAATTATATTTGTCTGTTCCTCTGCATAGGTTTTGTGGTTGGTGGAATTTTCTCCAAAATTCTGGCTGTTAGTAGAATGTCAGTCTCGGTGTTCCATTTTCTTGGAGAATTTTCATCCTTTCTGATTCTTCAAAAGTATTTTGGAAGGAGTGAGAAGAAGCTGCCTCAGGAACTGTGAGCCACATGCCACATTGGTTCTAATTTTAGTCCCGAATCACTCAATTCAGTTGTGCAGATAAATGAATTGCCACAAACTATTTACAGAACCAAACTGAGAACGCCACCCTCTCATCTTTACCTTACGATTCGAAATCAGATCTGCTCGGGAGCAAATCTGGTATTCATTGTTTCTTCTTCGGGATGAAATTATGACAATATGCTAACTTTCCGTATACATTAATCTAAGACTTACTTCTAATTAGACAATAACTACAAATTAAAGGAATTCAAAGCATCACTGATAAGCAGGGATTTTCTTCTAAGCTGGAGACCCTGTGGGAATTTTAACCCAGACTACGTGATAGACACCCTCGCTTTCCTGGAAGAAACCTGGATCTGCCCTTTTCGTGAATTTGATCATTTTATCTGCGTGATT
Organism: Pteropus alecto; assembly: GCF_000325575.1. Lineage (NCBI taxonomy): Eukaryota > Metazoa > Chordata > Mammalia > Chiroptera > Pteropodidae > Pteropus > Pteropus alecto. The sequence continues at coordinate 2,040,190 of NW_006438073.1, forward strand.
GCACTTTAGATTCTCTTTTATTCTGATCACAGCTAAAATAATAAATATAACATTAATCCATAAATCGTATTGGTAAAAATTATATGTGTCTCTTGATTTCACCAAACACTTGGCCCGATCTTGCTAGTTATTCCAGGCTCAGTTAGGTGAATTTATGCCGAAGCTCTCAGTCATAAGCAAGTCCGAAGGTAGCCAGGCTGAGGACACCAGCAATGCTGGACAATACCTGTGATGACAGCATAGGAGGCATGATTTTCCGAATTGATGAGTGCCATGCCATTGGGGGAAATGAGAAACATTGAACGGCAGAGTCAATCTTCACATCTTCAGAGATGAAATCTAAACAAGTAAATGCCAACCAGCTGCACAGGTGTGGTGTAAAAGGGACATGACCGCAAAGCATCATGTGGTCAGGTACTTGGGGGTTGACTGGTTGCAACCTCACTGGCTGTTGATACTACTGTTACATGACTGCAAGGCAAATGGGCGAATAGATTTCCATGATAAAGAAGCTGAGAAACTCGTTCTACTCTTCACAGCTCAGATCTCGGTAGGAACATTGGGCTCCACCCTGGGCGCTGCTCAGAACAGTGAAGAATTAGAATGTGTCCAAATGAGGGTCATAAGAAAGGAAGATCCCAGAAACCAGAATGATGAGGAAGAGGTGAAGGGTCAGTCATATTTGGATTCATGCTTCCTAGAGGGTGGAACCAAATGACCTGTATGATTCCTTTAAACTCTTAAATTCTAAGACTTTAGAATTATCTTATTGATTCAATAGTTTTTCCTCACTCTGCTTTCTACCAAGTAGTTTTTTTTTTTTTCTGAAGAGAAAACATAGCAGTAAAAACGTCCAAACAATATTTCTCAGTCTAGTAATTCTCACAAAGTTGTCAAACTAGAAAGCCTGAGCAGAAAAACCTAACAAATGGTTCAGAATTTGCTGGTTACAAAATTGCTAACTGTGAAGGACTATATTTATTTGTTTGTTTGTTTGTTTTCTAGGAAGGAAGCTTTTATGTGTTCAAGCCATTTCATAAATAGAAAGAACAATCTATCACTCACCTTCTCTCCTCCTTTCTTCCTGTCATGACAATAAAAAACTAACCCCAAATCTGAAGAGTGTTTTGTGGGCACATTTCACTGTACATTTTCATCTTCCCACCACCCAAAGAGCTGTTGCTATAAACATTTTAAATGCAAAAAAAGCAGGAAAAACCCAAAAAATGAACAAAATTAAACCCACTCCTCCATGGCATCTTTCTCTTAACTTGAAAAATATTTTGAGTACTTATTATACAAGAATTGCTTCTGATAAGATGGTACTGGAACTCTGTATTCGATTTTTTTTTTCCATAGAGGTAATAACCATATAAGATTTCTAGGTCTATAACAATCTCAGAAAATAATGTGTGCTGTTTTTGTCTTTAATCTTACAAACCTCAGACCAATGAGAAGCTGTTGTTATGGATCTTCAGTGATGCTCCAACAAATTCAAATGCTAGAAAAATTTTTACTAATAAGTAAGCTGAACCATCCATGATTTGGCTTTGAATCCATTTTCCTTTGAACCCATTTTCTACTTTTTACTTCTCATTGAAGAAGGTGAACTGCAAATAATGAAGCCTCATGCAAGCAGATCTTCACATACTCACTTGACTGGAGGAGGGGGTCCCACCTGAGGAAAGCATGGACAGAAGCAGTTCTGTGCCACAGATGCTCAGGTCTGAAGTTATTTTCAAGGTTACCTAAGACAATTTCATTTTCCTCATGTGATAGGCAGAATAATGTCCCCCTAAATGTGTCCATATCCTAATCCCCAGAACTTGTGAATATGTTAGCTTACATGGCTTTGCAGATGGGATTAAGGATAAGGACTTGAGATAAAACATTATCTTGCATTATTCAGATGGACCCCATCTAATCACATTAATCTTTAAAATTAGAAAACTCTTCCTGGCCATGGTCATAAAAAGAGACGTGACAACAGAAGCAGAGTTAGAGAAATGCTGTGTTTCTGGCTTTGAAGATGGAAGGACAGAGGCCAAGCATCCGGAAGATGGACGGACCTCCAGAAGGAATGCACCCTGTTGCCATCTTGATTTCAGCCCAGTGACACCCATGTCAGACTTGTACAACTATAAGATAATAGACTAATATTTTTTAAATTACTAAGTTTTGGTAATTTATTATGACAGCAATAGAAGCCATTCATTAAAAACAGTAGAACCCACACATTGAAAATGTGAAGCCTAAGTGATTTCTCCCAAGAGGGCCAATCTGGAACTTGGACTTACACCTTCTGACTTTGAATCCGGTTCCAATTCTGATTGTGCTCTTAATTTTTTTAGTAGTTGGGAGAAAAGAATAATCAGCTTCTACTTCTCCTTATTCAATTACTTGAACTGAAATTGATTTTTAAGACATAATTTTGCACAGATTTCCTTCTGCTGACAGAAAAATAAATTAAAGGTATGGTTTGAGGAATAGAATGTTACTCTAAGTTAGCCATTTCGTTCTTCACTCTGAAAAAACCGAGCTTAGTAATGGGAACTTTTCACTTTGCCTTATTCTGCTGTCTAGCATCGTTCCTACCTGTTTTATTCTAGCTCCTTATTTTAGGCCTCTCATCTCCTTTCTGCCATGAATTCTCAGAGGAAGCATCGATACTCATTTATCTTTCTATTCCCAGGGTCTAGGATAATTTTTGATATATCTAATTACTTAGTAAATGTTTGTTAAATAAATCATCAAGTATGGCATTTACTAATTTAACCAATGCTACTTAGTGATCCCCTTATGCTGGGCATGAAGAATGTAAAAATAAGTAGGAAATTACTGCCACATTTATCAAGAACATGTAGACCAATGGATGAGACAGATACTTCACCAAATAATCAAAGCGCAACATAATTAAGCTCTTGTGAGGATCAGAGCATTGCTGTGAAAACACAGAGATGGGAAATGTACTTTCTACCTGGGAATGAAGGGTCTCTTTTTGATCAGGGACAGCCCTGGAATAAGCAGCTAATATTTCAATGCTATTCCACGGCACTGCCCAAGAATTCTTTGTTCTTTGAATCGTGTCTTTGATTGCTGTTAATTTGGTCAATCAGAGTCCTAATTAGCATTGATCAGGAGAAACTGTTCAAGTCATCTCCTCCGGACTTCACAGAGTCATGGAAGGGAACAATCAAAGGGACCGTGAGGATGCTACTCCTGACTATCAAGATATACCTCTTCCAGTTACTTCAAATAGCTTTTCAAATAGCTCCTGGGAAATAGTGTCTCCCCATTTTTCCAACTAGGGATTTACCTTTGCTCTGGGTTTTTACCACCTTGCAATGAATTTATTTACCTTCAAAGAGTGTGGTTGTCAACCAGAGGGGATTGGGCACAGGCTGGGAAAGGAGTACGTGTGTGTGGAGATTCCCCTCCTCACCATGGGACATTTGGCAATGTCTAGAGACGTTTTCGACTGTCATAACTTAGGAAGTCCTACTGGCATCTAGTGGTGTCTAGTGGCTAGAGGTCAGAGATGCTGCCAAACATCCTGTAGTCCACGGGACAGCCCCACACAACAAAGAAGTATGCACGCCAAGCGTCACGAATGCTGAGGATAAGAATACCTTTCCTACGATTTATGCACTACTATAGAAACAATAAAATTAGTATATTTGTTAATATGCCTATTTAGTTAATGATGTTTATTTACAAAACTAACAACCTGATTCAAAGAAAATTGACTTTCAGTTTACACTGTAGGTTTTTCAACAAATCACCAAGGTATTAAAATGACATGTTTTATGTTTTTCTAATATCACCTAGTGTGGGAGATTACTAGGAGCCCAAGTACAGGACAGTTCGGTGAATGGACTCTCCCAAGGGGTTACAGTTACCCAAAGGCAAGAGGCTTATTGATTTTAAAACTTAACTCCTCTTCAACATGTGACACCTGGCTGCATTCTGGATAACTATTCTGCTAAAACAAAATCTGTATTACTAGCTCTGAATTAAGGACTCAGCTAATGAGAGAGGAGAGCAATGTACCAAGAGTTTCTCTCTCCCTCTCTTTTTTTAAATGACATACTTAGTAACAAGTAACAAGAGAGCTTCATTCCAGAATAAAATGTCAAACCTAAAGTGAAATATTATCTATAATAAATGAGGCTCCTTGAGATTATTTTGTAGCACATTTTCTCAGGTAATAAAGTCGTGTTTTGCATGGCTTTATTCTTTCAGGCAGAGGAAAAAGGAGGGGGAGTGTGTTGGTATTTCGTGTTTTGCTTTTTTTTTTTTTGATGGGTTTCTTTCCATTCTTCTTATGCCAATTGTAATGTTTTACGACTATTCATGACTTAGACAATGGTGCTTTAGGCAGTCAATAGCAATTATGCTTGTCGAGGAGAACATATAATTCAAATTAAACCAATATAGATTTTTCCCCTTTACTTTAATGTTTAGTTACCCAGTTAGATTTAAGCAGAGTATATAACATTTAATAAATGATGTTCACAAAAAACTAACTGACATTTCAAAGTAGTTTGGTTTTTCGTTGTTGTTGTTGTTAATACAGAAGAATAAGACAAAATACTACTTCACTTAAAAGTTATCCCACGTCAGCTAAAGTTAAATATTTCAAGTTTATTCATTACGTGATTCATTTACACCTGATGCCTGAAAATGGTAACTCTGTATTCCAGCCAGCAAGTGTATGCAAAAATTAGCAAGCAGTAGGCATCTAAATAATTCATCTTAATGAACAATAAATTCATACATGGTTTAGGTTTGTAGCTCTTAAGTTTAACAAAAGTCAATTTAAAGACTATGGTAGATGTTATGGACTGAATCGTATTCCCTTCACCCACTCAAATTCATGTATTGAAGCCCTAACCCTCAGTGTGACCTGTATTTGGAGATGGGGCCTTTACAGAGGTAATTAAGATTAAATAAGGTCGTAACAGTGAGGCCCTAATTTAATAGGACTAGTATCCTTATGAGAGACACCAGACAGCTCTCTCTATGTGTGCTCACATAAGAAAGGACACGTGAAGACATCTTGAGAACACAGTATGCAAGTAAGAGAAAGAAGTATCACTGTAAATCAACCCTTGATCTTGGAGAAAATAGAATAGAGCCACCCAATTGTTTAAGCCACTCAGTTTGTGTTATTGTGTTATGACAACTTGAACAGATGAATCAGCTAGCCATCACTAGGATCAACCACGGTGATCTTTTTCACTGAATTTCAGACTTTTTAAACTCTGGATGAGTGACCAGTGACCTTTCAGAAAACCGTCAGGTACATTTCTCCTAAAACAAGGACATCAGTGCCTCCTGAAGTCCAAAGTTCTGCCCAGCAAGGCTCCCTATGAAACATTTCTATTTTCACCAAATGCACATGAAGCATTTCACCAGGAAGAACCAGGAACTATATAAACTCATTTAAATTTAAATAATTAGAGATCTAAAGTTGTCCGTCTCTACTCCCTCCTTAATGCCTCGGAGGGACTTAATCCAATGGAAAGAACATGGGCCTCCGTGCTAGTGACTTGAGTGTGAATCCTGGCTCCAACACTGGGGAGCTGGATGGTCTGGGGCTGGCAGCTTAGCTCCTTGAGTCTCAGTGTCTCCATCGATAAAGGAGAATACAACAATAATAATAATGTTGACCATTAATACTAATCTGTTGATCATTAGAATCTTGTGGGAATTAGAGATGATGACCATTGGTACCCACACAGTGACTGGAAACATAAGGAGGGCCTTAGAGGGTGTTCTTATTGTAACGATGTTGAAAATGATGCATGAACATCTCTATACCTAAGAAAGCCAGAGGCTAGAGAACTGTAGGGTCTGTTCAGAGGTGTCCCCCAAAAGACAGTTGTAATAAATTAAGGGGTTATGGTAAAAAAAGAAAAAACTTTGGATAATTTAGAAAACTTTGAAGAGCTGAAAGTCTGGGTTATACCATAACAGGTACCCTAAAATACTCTACATTTTCCTGCTTTGAATGTGCCTGGTGCAACCCTGTGCTCTTGGGGTTGGGGGAGTGGGAACATGGGACTGTTCTATTCATTTCTTTCTTTGTTTTTAGCCTCACAATATATTTTTTTTCTCAGATATGTGGCTCAGACCAGTATGCTCAATGTATTGACAAATGTTTAGACCCTACATTTATTGGAAAACAAATCCAGTTGGATTTTCAGGCAGACTGAATATGAGATAGAAAAATAAAAAGTGGTCAAGGATTATGCCACGCATTTTGGCCAGAACACCTAAAAGGACCAAGTGATCATAAAATGAGATGCGGAGAATAGATCTTAAGTGTTCTCACCATACACGCATAGGCGCGCGCGCGCACACACCCCCACATACACACACACACGCAGAGGCCACACACAGGCACACACATACACACACGAGTAACTATGTAAGGTGGTGGACGTGTTAATTAACTGGCTTGTAGAAGTCATTTCACAATGTATATGTATAATAAATTATCACATTGTACATCTTAGAATACCACACTGTACAAGTAAAGTATCAATAATTTAATTTATCAAGTATACTTCAATAAGCTGGAAAAAATAAACTGAGATGGGGAAGGTTTGGGGAGGAAGATTCAGGTTTCAGTTTGGGATGTGGTAAGTTAAAATCATGTTGCTTAAAAATTAAAAATACTTTGGAAGTACTACAACAGGGTGAAAGCAGAGAGATTTGCAGGCGGTAAGTCTACCAGGCCTGGGGGTCATGCTGAGGGTCGTAGACATGACCCTGTACGCAACAGGATGGAGATGGAGGCTTGTAATACAGAAGAACAAGGAGTTTAGGGGATTAATTTACACAAGTATTTTCTTTGAGACCAGACCATTAGCTTCCTGATGGCTTATATGTGTTGTTGTTGTTGTTGTTGTTGTTGTTGTTGTTGTTGTTGTTGTCATTTTGTTTTAGGTGAACTGCCCCCTTTTAGTATTTCCTGTAGTGCAGGCCCCCT
>NW_006438073.1:2047248-2050337 GCF_000325575.1 Pteropus alecto
GTCTTGGTCGAACTGCATGACTCTACATTTCTTCACTCAAAGGACATCACAAATTATCTCAGAGGGATATGGCAAGAATTACATTTCTCAATTTTATCACTTCATCTAATATCGTGAATGTATTCTTAAATACTAAATGACAATAATTCCACCAACATATCTGACCTACTTATAGATTGGGATCATGTGAAACTGTGCGAGAAATTGAACAGTTATGGAGGTCAGCAATGGGGTAGGGATGAGGAGAATTAAATTGATCAGGACAGACTCAGGATGCAGATACAACCTGTCTTAATCCTGTAGTCCACATACATTTGATGGGTTCTCACTCCTCTTGAGATAATGGTGGGGATCCCTAAGAAATTCTGATGATATTTTCATTCACTTGGAGAAATTCTAATGCATTTTGAAGAAATCAAATAATAATAGCTTATTAGTTCAATAAAAGTCATGCTCTGCCAGGTGTCATGCTTGGATCTTGATCCTAAATGACACCTCTTTTTCTCACCCGTTGAGGAAATCCAAATATTGAGCCATTAGTGAGAATTGGACAGCAGTATATTTAAGAAGAGAAACGACCTACATTATCAATTTATAATGTGTTTTCACGTATTCATATTATAATGGATAATAAATAAATTGGGGTCATTAGCAATATAGTATCACACCATAAATATAAGGATGAGGTTTTGAGGAAGTTTAAAAAAATAATAAAATTAGTAGTATTGTGTAATTTATAAAATAAAAGATGCCAAGGGTTCATCTTTAACTTCTTCCCTCTCATTCTGACCTCTGAGCAGTTAGCAACTTTTTTTTGCATTCTAATTTACAATATCTTTTCTGTCTGCAAAAAATAAAGCTTAAGAGTAAGAGTTCTCCAAACAAACAGAACCAATAGGTTACACATTTATGTATCTATCACCTATCTATCTTTATCTATCTATCATCTATCCGTCTAACTCTATAAAGAGATTTATTTTAAGAAATTGACTCGTGCAATTGTGGAGACTAGCAAGTCCAAAACTTATATGGAAGACCAGCAGGCTGGAGACTAAGACAGTACTTTTATGCTATAGTCTTGAGACAGAATTTCTTCTTCTCCAGAAAACCTCAGTGTTTGTTTTTAAGGCCTTCAGCTGATTGAATGAGACCCACCTATATCATCAAGGGCAATCTCCTTCACTTAAAGTCAACTGATAGTAGATGTCAACCACATCTATAAAACATCATCATAGGAAAACCTAGATTACTGTTTAATTCAATAATTAAGTGCTAGTTATAGCCTAGACAATTTGACACATAAATCTAACACCACAATTCTTCTTTAGACCACTTAGTTATATTTCCCACTGATTCTAAAACCAAATCCAGTCTTTAAAACATATTATTCAAGGTCTTTCTTGATTTAACCAGATATTTTCTTTCCACTTCCATCTTCCTTTACATTCATTCATATATTACTTATCATTTTAGCCGAACACCTCTACCAAACCCATGTTGAACATCATATTTGACCACATGACTCGCTTTAGCCAGTGAGATATCAGTAAAATTGATGTGGGCCAGAAGCTATAGACACATTGCCTGGTTCCTGGATCTGTAGTTATTCTTTCCCCACTGCCATGAGATTAATAAATTCCAGAGAGAGGCTGCCCTGTCGGCTTGGGTCCTGGAGTAAAGAACAAGACTAAAGCAAAGTCAGAAAAAGGAGAGAGAGATTGAGAGAATCATGTATTATAAGTAAGAAACACATCTATTTTCTTATAAGCCTCTGAGATTTTTGTATTGTTTGTAACCTCAGAATAATTTAATACCAGCTGATTGATACAAGCGGGCACTCCTGTATTTGATGAATGAAAACAAATGAATGGATGAAGTTGACGTTCACTTCTCCTGAAATGCCCTTTCTTGCCATTTTCTGCCTATTGAAATTCCATTTATCCTTCAAAGAATAGCTCAATAGCCATCTCCTGCTATTTCTCACTGCAATGGATGTCTCTCTGTTCAAAATCTTTTCTGCATTTAAGATTCTTTCCTTCCAATAGGTATTCAGGAGGAACATTACTGGAGAAATAAAGGCACCACTGTTTGTGTCTCTAAATACGTTATTTCATCTTTGATTTCCAGTGATTTGTTTGTTTTCCAAGTGAGTTGTTAGCTCCCCAGCCATACTTTTATTGATCTCTCACACGACAATCACAGGTACTCAGTAAATATATGTTGTTGGTGAAGTCCAAATATTATCAAGAAATAATATGAACTTATAGATGATGGCATTCAGCTATCTTTCAGGGAACAACTCAAGAGGCTTGGGTTAAATACAAAGGAAAAGTATAATAATGATACTACAGTGGACTGTAGAAAAATTCTGAAGTCAAACTCAAGGGTCAAAAATTTGGGCATACTTTCCTTGATGAGAAGGCTAGGTATGGCTATCGGTAACGTTTCCATTGAATACATAAGGAGTGCCAGGCACTTTATGAACATTACCTCATGCCATATTCCAGCAACCCTATTTTAATATATGAGGAAACTGATGTTTAGAAAGGTTAGATTATTTTTCTATGGTTACTCTCTAGAAAGTACTAGAGCCAGGCATGAAACTCAGGGATGCCTCAGTCCAGAGCTCAAACTTTAACCATACTGCTTATCTAAAGAGAAGGTTCGGAAAGATCTTTTTGAGCTTTAAGCTTTCCACGCAGTAATCTCTCTCAACAGAAAGCTTGCCCGAACCATGGTATTCACTAACGTACCAAAACATGTTGCCCTTGACCCAGTTATTTTACTTGAATGTAAGACATGGAAGAAATAGTCCCCAGCATAATGTCCTGGAAAGTGACTCTATTGAGACAGAAAGTAGATTAGTGGTTGACTGGAACTGGGCTTGGGAGCGGAGAGTAACTGAAAACAGGCATGAAAGACTTCTTTGGAGTAATAAAAATGTTATAAAATTGGATTGTGATGATGTGCAAAACTCTAAGAATTTACTAAAAGAAATTATTTAATTATGTACTTAAAAAGGGTAAATTTTGTGACATGTGAGTTACATCATCATAGAGATTTAAATAAAGTTACACTAAAAGGTCAAA
>NW_006438073.1:2051399-2056168 GCF_000325575.1 Pteropus alecto
ACTATAATTAACGTATAACATTATATTAGGTTCAAGTGTACCACATGATAATTTGATAGATGTATATATTGCTAAGTGATCACCACAATAAGTTTAGTAAACATTTATCCTCTCATATAGTTACAAACTTTTTTCTGTGATAAGAACTTTTAAGATCTACTCTCTCAGCAACTTTCAAATATACAATACAGTATTGTTCACTATCGCCATGGTGCCGTATGTTACATCCCCAGAACTTAAAACTGGAAGTTTGTACCACTATGACTCATTTTCCTCACTCCTCCCCCATCCCACCCCTACCCGCTAACCTCTGGTAAACACTAACCCATTCTCTGTTTCTATGGTTTGGTTTTTTTTAGATTCCACATATGAGTGAGTAAGATCACACAGTATTTGTCTTTCTGTCTGATTTATTTCAGTTAGCATAATGCCCTCAGGCTTCATTCATGTTATTGCAAATGGCAAGATTTCCTTCTGTTTGTGGTGGAGAGTATTCCATTATACACATATAACACATCTTCTTTATTCCATCATCCATCCAGGGACACTTAGGTTGCTTTCATGTCTTGGCTATTATAAATAATGCTGTGATACACGTGGGGGTACAGCTATCTCCTCAAGACAGTGATTTGTTTTCCTTAGGTTATATACCTAGAAGCGAAGTCACTGGATCACATGGTAGTTTTATTTTTAATTTTTTTTGAGGAATCTCCATACCTTTCCCCACAGTGGCTGGACCAATTTATATTCCCACCAATGGTGCACGAGAGTTCCCTTTTCTCCAGCACCCCCCGTTAGCTGTCCCACAGATCCGGTCCTTATCTCAGCGCTAATTGTATTAGACTGCGTTTCCTTACAAACAAAATTTCGTGTAAATCAAATAGAAAGTTGAGATAAAATATAATAACAACCGTTTAGCATATCTTGACTTCTTATTTCCGTGACTTTGCTGAGTAGTGAAATTTCCAAAAGGCAAATAAAAGAAAGGGAAAGTAAAGCAGAGGATCTGGGAAGAGAATCTGTCCTCCAGTGATTAAATATTCTTTTGGTGGTAATAAAACATTTTCCTGCTGTGGGTATTTTGTGTTTAACATTATGGATACTGTATCATTTCTTACAGGAGGCAGTCCAAGTGTTTCAGTTGAAAACAGGACAACATACAAGACAATTCTGAACGAAAATGACTTTTGAAGGAAACTACCAAATTAAGCTATTAGTTCCATTGTCATGTTCTAATATATTTATTATCTTTATATACAAATATAGTATCAGCTGTTTTTAAAATATTATCCATTTGTGACAAAATCCAAAAGATTTGCATTTTGTAGCATTTTTCTGTCTTCGTATCATGTCAAGTGCTATGTGGAGTTTCTTGTTTAATAACATGTTGTAACACATGTCAATATGATCCAGAACTGAAATGCCACTTGGTTCCAAATCATTTAGTCCCTTTGTTGTAGTTGCAGGTTGACCTAATCGAACAGATTCTGCAGGTCAACTTGACTGCATCACAGCTTCTGAAAAGCTGACCCACTTATTTCTGTAAAAAGGAAAGTTTAAAACCTGAGAACACGTAATACTTTGCTGACAGAAATTTAAAAGATCTGGTTTCTAGAGTAGTAAATGCATTGAAGTCTTTCCACTGTTTCAACATTTTAGGTTGTAATTCTGAGTTTTTATGTATTATTATTGAATCAATTTCTGTCACTATCTATACACCATTAAGCTAAGCTGCATACAGGATAAACTATGAGTCATTAAAGCTGCTTAATTTTTTTTTTTTAAGGGAGAATGCAAGAAACAAAAAACATTCTGAAAAGAACCTTTATTTGTTTTAGTTTGGGGGTAACGTGTTCATTTACTTGAAAAATATTCTTTACTCTTTAGTCTAATGTTCCTGATTATCTACTTTACAACAATGACAAAAGGGCGAGAACCAATTTGCAAAATCTATTCTGTGTCAGTTAAAACTTTAAAGAATTTGGTTTTATGATAAAATTTTCATTAGCATCAATATAACTTATAAATGTCATTTCTCAAGGGAAAAATATGATTTTAAAAATCTAGGAATTCATATATTTAGAAAATGGCAATTAATAGTATGAGGGAGGAAACAGTGCCAGTTCTATAAGAGCTATGCACACAAACATTTCAGTAAACACATCTGTTCGTGTACTTCTTAACTTACAAAAGCTCTGAATTTTTTAAGCAATATGATGGGAAAGAGGCGAGAAGTATATATTAGGATGCCCAGGTCTTTTAAACATGTAATTTAAAGCATTTCTTTCTAGCAATCATTTTCTTTAATTGCTTGCTGAGCAATCTGGGATTGCTTAGAGACTGTTTTTATGTCTTTTGATAACAAAGATCTCTTTTCTCAGCATATTTTAGAATGCCCTAAGTAGGGTTGTATAATTTTAAGTACTTTGTATGATTCCAACTCATAGGCAGTGATTGGATGCTGATTTTTGAAATGCAGGTCAATTCGGTATTGAAAAATAAACATTTTCCAAAGGAAAAAGAGAAATGTGTGCAGCATTGACAAATAACCTAGTGAGATTAGAGGATTCAGGTGAATCGGTGTCTTCTCCATTACTTAGTGCTAATATAAAATGATAAACAGATATCCTTTAAAAAATTGAACGTCACATCTTAATATTATCCAAAGAGCTAATGATACATCCTACACTCCAAAAGTAGAACAAGGAAAATAAAATTCACCAAAATCAAAATAGGGCTCTCATCACACACAAAAATAAAAATTTTAAAAGAAATCCACAAGCAAACTCAAAAAGTGTGTGGTGGGGGGTTAACATTGCAAAATATATCATTTCTCATTAATCAAGTATTCCTTTCACTTTTATATGTGTTTGAAATTTCCTAAAATAAAAATACATTAAAAATGACAAAGGAGTAAAATCAAAAATATACAAATATGTCACACAAACTGGTAAAAATGGCAATAAATGGGATGAAAATATAATTCCAAAAACTAAGAAATTAAAATAGTCAATAATCATATGAAAACACTAAGCTTCAAAAGTACTTAAAATAACATACGTTAAATAACTTTGTTCTCTTTATTGGCAAAAACATAAAAAGTAAATTTTACATAATATGTATTGTTACACATTTGGGAAAACACAAATTTTGGAAATTAAACCCAAATATAAAAGAAACCTTAAAATTTGTTCCAGGGGAACTTTGCAATATTTATTGATTTTGTTAATTTCCTTTATCCCAGCAAGTTGGCTTCTAGGTGTTTCAAGGGAAGCCTTGAGAGCTATGGTCAAGTGGTATCTGCAGTCATGCTTCTTGCTCCAAAGGAAGTTTCTGCCTGGCGAGTGTCTTAGGGGTATGCTTTTTATTCTTGAGCCTTGTTTGACTGTTTCGCAGCATTTCTTCAGCATCCTGTTGACTGCTACAAATCATATGAGCTTCATACCCAGCCTGCCATCCACCCACCAGCAGCCAATGAAAGGCCGAAGGGGTGAGATCGTGCTAGAGTCAGAGCATGGATTATGCTGCAGCATTTAAATAGTCTGTTGAGTTTTATATCCCACATATGGGTGAAGTCATATGGTTTTCAACTTCTCTCTATGTGACTTATTTTGCTTAGCATGATTATCTCAAGATCCATGCATGTTGTCGCAAATGGCAGTATTGCATCATTTTTTTATCGGTGGGACTGTGGATTAGTGGTTACCAGAGGGAAGAGGATGAGGAAGGAAGTAGATAGAAATAAAGAATCAAATATTAGATGACGGAAGGAAACCCACTTTGGGAGGTGACCACACAATGCAGTATTTACACAATAGACTGTTGAATTGTACACTTGAAACTTACTTGATTTTATTAATCATTGTCACCCCAATAATTTTAATTAAAAAAAAAAAACAAAGAAAAAAGAAATAGCTTATTGAAGTACGGAGCAGAAGGGTGAACTAGTGTGCTCGTCCCTATGGCACTCCCCTCTGCGAAATTCTCTCTCTGCTTCTAGGTTTCCTGTCTGTCAAGACGCCATCCAAGAGGTCTCGTCCTGTGGAACTTTGCTCCTTTCTTTTTGTTTCTTATCTTCCTTTCTGGTCACACTGCCTCAGGGATCCCAAATTCTCTGCCTCCATTTACTGCCCACGTTGATTCACTTCTCAATGAAAACTGCTGCAACTCACCTCTCCCGTCTGTGGGAACCAGTGTGACTTTACTTTTTGCTGTCTATATAGGGGATTAAGTGCCAAAGCCACGCACATTTTCTGGGTATTAAATAATAGTTAACCAAATGCCCTGTATCGGCAACAAATTTCCACTGGAATTAAGCAATTTTCAAATACACTTTTAAGTTAAACAAGAGTGACCCCTTTTTGATGCCGTGAAATTCTTGACTAACGTGAGATAAGACTGGATAAGTCTCTCTCTCTTCAGAAGAAGCAAGTGAGAGAGGGTCACAAAGAACTGATTCATCTCATGGGTCTGATGTCTAGATCACGAGTCTTTTAAATGTGCTTTGCTTTTAAAAAATATTGTTATGATTCATAAAAGACACAGGTGTTTCCCTGCATCTTGTTACTTACCGAAACTCTACAGAATTTGAGTTGATTGGAAATTAAAGAATTTACAAACTGACCCGAATATCAAGACAATACTTCTAATTACATTTCTATAATAAAGTTTTAAGTACCAAATTTCCTAAAAGGCTTTTAGATTATACTCTAGCAATTCAAAGAGTGACTATAAAACTTGGTTTGATTCTTGAATAATTCTTTTACATA
>NW_006438073.1:2056188-2119770 GCF_000325575.1 Pteropus alecto
AAACAGAATATGTATATTTCTGTTTTATTCACCTATTTCAGAGCAGGAATAGTCATTGTAGTGTCTCAATTACTTTTCTTCTTTTTTTCACATTCTTTCTCAAAATCAGTATCTGATAAATTTTTTTAAATCTTCTCTTTTTAGCTAAGTTTCTGTAGTAGCTTACAAAAATAGAGCGAAAAGCTTATATTCATGATAGTCATAAAAAGCTCAGGAAGTAAATGCCTACTTTCTTTTCTATAGTAATCAGGTTTACTTTTTATGTGTCAATTTAAATTAGTTCCTTTCTTGATTTTTTAAAATTCAGTCTCCTCCTTCTTGATCTTTTTATGATCAACTGAATCCATAGCCATACGCTTTGCCTCCCTGAGCTGCCTTCCATGCCTTCCACCCAGGAAAGAAGCCCTTTCTGCTAAGAGGTATAGGTGCCCACCTGGGACTTGGCTCGGCCCTTCAGCTGAATTACCTGCCATAGAAAGATGTGTGTGACTCCTCCAATTTGGATAAGCCTCGAATGACCCATGGAGAGGTAGGCGGGGACAAGGGAAGTTTTCTCAAAAGGAATTAGGGCATAAACAATGTAACGATAATGATGACTTTCCCTGCCTTTTTGCACAAATTACCCTAAAGGGAGAAATGTTGAAAGAGATGCAGAGACGTATAACTTTCAAGTCGAATGTCCGTTGTCTACGTTGAGCTGAATCATAACTCCTGGGTTTTTTCCCCAAGGAACTAACTAGGTTAATTTCAAAGCCTTCGATTCTCACTAAATAAATAATCCACGCATTCGAAGGCCCAAACAATTAAAAAATATAACTGTGTTCTTTTCAAAACAAGTATTTCTTCTTAAGAAATGGGAGGGGGAAGAAACAATACATAGAATTATAAATATGAATCTAAAGTAAACCAGTGATTTGGAGTAGGGGATTAGAAATATGTTGAGATCCTACTTCTACCTGACTTATGCTGCTTTCAGCAAATCCCCTGAATTCTCTGTCTCGGTTTTATCATTTAAAACATGAGGTTAATGATCTTTCTCAGAAGGTGAGATATGATTTATTCAGTCTGAACTAATATTAGTCAATCACTTCAAGGCCAAAAAAATAAAAAGTCATTATTATTTAACAGCAAAGGGTATTCAAAATTTCTGAAATCTATTAGAAATATTCTTCCTGAATCTATAGGCATTCAACTAAATTTAATGCCCACAGAGCAAATGGACAACTTTTAGTTCTTGATCCCCACTAGAGATGACAAAAAAAATAATTACTTTAAGACTAAACTAAACCTGAACTCACCCTGGAAGCTTCAAATCAAATTGGGGGCTAGGATGGGAGAGATTGATTTCCATAATTAAATTTTGTGTGTAAAATTAAAATGACTTAAAAATATTAGGAAGGGTGGTATTTTGATCCTCGGATGATTCACTGGTTTTATTTGGATATATTTTATTTTGCTACTCTTCAAAAGGAGAGAGCAAAAACAAAGTCTAAGGAAGTTGATGCAACTATATGAAATTCCAGAATAGGAAAATCTATAGGCAGAAAGTAGATTGGTGGTTGCTTTGTCTAGTGGGGGGATTGGGCGAGGAATAAGGGGGTGGTAGCAAAAGGGTATGCGGCTGCCTTTTAAGAAATGAAAAAATATTCTAAAATTGACTGCAGTGATGGTACACATACCTGTAAATGTACTAAAAAAAACACTGAATTGTACACTTTAAATGAGCAAATTGTATGGTTTGTGAATTACATCTCAGTGAAGCTCTTTAAAAATACACACATACACAAAGAATAAACTAGCCTCATAGGATGTTAAGGAGTGTTCTTTATTTTCCGAAAGAGTCTAATCCTTTCATCCTCACTCCCATCCATTCTGATATTCTGTGCCTTTTAGTAAAAATAAACGTGATCTATTTGTATTTATTTCTGCCATCTTAATTGCCCTACTTCTTTAGATTTTTTGTTTCGTCTTGTTTTGTTGCTGTTGTTCCTTTTCCTACTCTCTTTTAATTCTCAATCGAGATTTTTTTTCTCATGTCTATTGTTTTCCTCTCCCGAATAAGATGACATACTCGTTATTTAAATTTTACGTAGTTAACTTTAAAACTGCTGAAGTAAAGCTGCACACTATCCTCCTTTAGAGATGAACAGTTCTTAGGATGTCTATCCCCAGTTCTGCCCTCGAGATGCTTATGAAATTGTTCCACGTTTTAATCCAGTCTTCGATCTGATTTTTTAATCCTGCCTATTCAATGTGATTATTTTCATTTCACGGCATCAGTGTTCAGACGTACAGGCATGTCCTCATTTATTTTACTGTGAGCGCCATCTTGAATCTCAGGTCTGCTCTCTGCTTTTCATTTTGCCTCTTCTGGAAGTATGTCCTTTGACATTTTCTTTGGTAAAGTTATTCTTGTTGATCTGAAAATGTATCTCATCCTTGTTCTTAAAATGTTTTCTGAATATGAAATACTAAAGAGATAGAGTTTGTTTGTTTGCACTTTGAAGAAATTGATCTTCTCTATTGGCTTCCAGCGTTACCGTTGAGAAGTCACCTGTTTCTCTGTTTCATTGTTATATTTTTAAGTGTGATTTAAAAAGAAAAATTTAGTTGCTTCCAATATCATCTCTTCGTCTGTGTCAGTCAACATTTTTACTGGAATATATGTAGAGAGAGAGGTTAATTTCTTTTTATTTTTCCTGCTTGAAATTCCTTGTTTCCTAAAATTAAGGATTTATCTCTAAACAATTCTCAAAAATTATCAGCCATTATATATGTTAATATTGGCTCTCCCCTCCCATTCTTTCAAACTTGCTTTTTCATCGAAATGCCTGTTAGGTGACTGCTAGACGTTTTTATCCTCCAGGACTCTTACAGTGTTTTTCATACTTTCTAGCTCTTTGTCTCTCTGCTGTATTCTGGATAATTTTTCATACATATAATTCACTTATTTTTTTCTTCATCTGTATGTAATTTGCTATTAAACCTCCCTTTTTTTAATCATTATACATTTTTCATTCTAATAGTTTCTTTTCTTCGTGACCCTATCAGTTTTAAGAATATCTGTTTTATAATTATTATTATTGTTACTGTTAATAGTCATCCAGCAATTTGGTCTTAGCACAACTCTATAAACAATGGAGCACACGCTTCAACTGAAACTGACAACCCCACTGGCCTGGCTCACAGTCTCTCTGGCCTTTGTGGATTGCTGGCTGTCCCTGGAAACATCCAGTCTTGGACAAGTTCATAGGTTGAAATTCTAGTGTCCCGAGTGATGGTATAAGGAGGGAAGGGTGCTTTTGGGTGTGCTTAGGTCATGAGGGTGGTCGCGATGATGTCATAATCCTCGTTATGGGATAAGTACTCTTCTAAAAGAGACCCCAGAATGGTCCTTAAGCTTTCTGACAAGTGAGAACATAGTGAGAAGTTGACAATCTGCAACCAAGAAGAGGGCTCTCATCAGAATCTGAGCATGCTGATTCCCTGATCTCAGACTTTCAGCCTCCGGAACTGTGAGAAATAAATTTCTGTTTTTTTGTAAGATACTCAGTCTGTGATAAATAGCAGCCCCAATGGACTAAGATAGGTTTCTATATGAAATAGGATATTTCATAGCAAATTAATTGATGATAATCTCTCCTGGTTGGTAGATTAGCAATTTTGACAATGTCTATAATCACATAACTTGGCTAAATAAGAACTTGTGAGCAATCTTTATTCTTAAGTTGTTCTTTGGGCTGGATTCCTTTCTTACACAAAGCTGTTTTGTGATTTTAGGCAGCTGTGATGGCAGTTCCCTTTATAGGATCATAAGAGTGCAGTTTTTTTTTCATCGATATAACTTCTGGAGCATGAAGCAGTTATCATACAGCTCAGAAACATACCAGCAACAAATACTGGAGCATCTTACCAGCCCATGCTGTGTCATTTTTTTAAAAAGTCTCAAACCATGGAAAACAATCACATTTAACAATTCCTTTGAGAATCTGTTGAAGAGGTGGTAGATAACTAGAAAGTACATCTTGTATGGGGTTTCAAAAATGCCTCCAGCTGCATAACTATGGGGATTTTTCTGTAGTCCTCTCTTTGAAATCTCAATGGAGAAAGCTAATTCCTGTTATCAATTATAACTTCAAAAAGCCTGTGGCATTTAAATTTTTTTAAAAATTTTTTTGTACCTTTGGTAATGCATAAGTTGAGTCAAATCATTATTTTTTAGAGCTTTGGTCTCCAACGTAAGGGGTGAAAAAATAATAGATTAACATATAGGAGGAAAAATGAGAATTTCTGTTTGTATTTATTTTTATGCCATTCATTTTAAACTCCATATTTTTATATGTTTATAATGTCTAGAATGTAATCATATATTTAAAGTTCTTTAATATATAGAATACACTGAGAATTACAGGTGTAGGATTAAAATATAAACATTCAGATGTCATAAATTTTTTAAAAAATAGAACGTTTTCTGCCTTAGTTTTGGCTGACATTTCAAAAGATTTAAACAACAACAACAACAAAACAATAAGATGCAGAGGGCAAGTACTCTCACATTCCCATATGCAGAATTACCAACTGGTCATTCAATACTTAGTCTCAAGGTTGTTTCCCTACTTCCATGGGAAAGAAGAAGTTGCCTCTCTCTCTTGAAGCTGAATGAGAAGGATTTCAAGGAGATCACTTTGCATGCTGGATTTTTATCCACTGCGATTTGGAAGATACAGTAGATTGGTATCTGAATCATGCCTACACAAAATGTTTAAGACTTTGATATTGGACTAAGTATCCTGAAACTCTATCATAAGTAGTCAGTAATATATTATGGAAGAATATGTGTTATAGATGCTTAAAGATACGATTTAGTCTGAGGAACCTTCTTAGCTCCATTTCTTAGACACTTCCACATACCAGGCCACATAAGGTTTGGCTTGAAGAATCCTGTTAAACTTCCCAGCTGTTTTTACTCTCTAGTTTCCTGCAAGGGTAATAGATGGATCTTTGGGCCCAATACGGGATTTATCTGTCTAACAGACTGAAACAAGCAGTTCCTCCTTGTGTTTGCTCATGGATTTGCTAAAGTTCACAGAATTTCCCAGAGGACTCTAGAAGTCTTGCAGCTTTGTCTCTAAATTAGTTTCTCCTTGTCTTATGGCCCCTTTGTCCAAGTCTGGATATTGCCAGAGACAGCCTTCTCTAGACAGCTCAACCAGGAACCACGAAGACCAGAGACACGGAGAGGCAGGCCTGTGGGCTTGTCAGTTTCAGTTGGAATGTGTACTCCATTGTTTATAGAGTTGTGCTTATGCTTAGAATTATTACTGGATGACTGTTAACAGTAATGACAGTAGGAATTATAAAACAGATGCTTTTAAAACTGATAGGGACATGAAGAAAAGAAAGTATTAGAATCAAAAAAATGTATACTCATTAAAAAATAAAATCCAAAAGAGAAGTTTAAGAGCAGATTACATACGGATGAAGAAAGAATAAATTAATTATATGTATAAAGAAATTATCCAGCATGCACCAGAGAGACAAAGAAATAGAAAGTATAAAAAAGAGTTTAAGAGACCTGGCAGATAGAAATATCCCACAGTCACCTAATGGGCATTAGAGGGGGGCGGGGAGTTTGAAAGAATGAGAAGGAAAAGAAAATATTAAAATATATAATAGCTGATAATTTTCAAGAATTGTTTAGAGATAAATCCTTAATTTCAAGAAACTCAATGAATTTCAGGCAGGAAAATCAAAAGAAATTGACCTCTCTTTATATATTCCAGTAAAGATATAGACTGCCAAAGACAAAGAGATGATGTTGAAAGTAGCTAGATTTTTTTTTTAATCACACTTAAAAGTATAACAATTAAAGTGAGAAACAGGTGATTTCTCAACAGTAACGTTGGAAGCCAATAGAGTAGATCAATTTCTTCAAAGTGCAAACAAACCCTATCAATCTAGAATTACCTATTCAGAAAATCTTTTAAGAACAAGGACGAAATACATTTGCAGATCAACAAAAACAGAATTCACCACCAAAACACCAACATTTTAAATTCATTTTGCCTGTATTTTGTTAAATTAATTAAACAAGGAGGTCGTTAGACTGAGGTGATTCTAATACCTTAGCAGCCTCCACCTAACTCAGTAAATGCCTCGAAGTTAAGAAATCAAAACCTAAAGACAATCAATCGCAAACGACCAACTAGGCTTTCCCAAATAATAAACTTCTTAAGTTATAACCAATCAAATAATTTCTTTGCTTTGCTTCTGCCTCTTTAAGAAAGTCTTTCCCCAGCGCCTGTTGGTAGAGTGCTTCTAACCACTTCCGATTTGGCACTGCCTGATTAGAATTGATTTTTGCTTAAATAAACTCTTGAAATTTTCACTATGCCTAAGTTTAGCTTTTAACATTTTAATATTTAGTATTTAATAGCTTCTATAATATTAGCATTTTACCTGTATCATGCTTATAAGACAAAATAAAAATATAATGGAGTTTGTTTCACTAAACTCCATAGACAAATGGTGACCATACAATTTTTTTGTTCAAACTAGAATATTTTGAAAGTACAAGCGTCACTGGCACAATAGGTTAAAACAGGAAAGTCCTGGACAAACCAGGATATATGGCCATCCGACACATAAAGGACCCTAAATTCCTTCTACATTGTACCAGTATACCATATACATGTTTGTTGTTGTTTTTTGTTTTGTTTTGTTTTTGTTTTTTTTTAATGTGTGCCATCTGTGAACAATGTTAGGAAGTACTGCTGTATATTTCATGGTTTATGAACATACAGTATACGATATATGAACACACTATATTTATTTTTCCTGTTGGAGGGTATTTAAGTTGTTCTCAAATTTTCACATTACAAATAATCCTATTAAGAGCGTTTTCATATATGCCCCCTTGCATGCATAGAATGGAGTTTCCCCAGAGTCTGTATCTAAGAGTGTCGTTATCTGATAAAAGTATGATCGTGTTTAACTTTTCAAGGAGTCTCCAATCTGTTTTCCAAAGTGATGGCACTCATTTATACTCACACATTGGTGTTAGAAACATTCTATTTTCCCATATCTTTGCCAACACCTAATACTATTAGACATGTTCATTTTTGTTGCTTTGATGAGTGTGAAATTCTCTCTCACGGTTTTTATATGCCTCTCCTTAACCATAGTGAGCTTAATATTTTTCGAATATGTGTTGCCCATTCCCATTGCTTATGTGAGATACCTTTTTTGGCTTATTTGTTTGGCTTATTTTCCTCTTGCTTATTTCGCTTATCTTTTTCTTATTGCTTTGTAGAATTTGTTCAAATATTCTCAGTAGTAACACCTTTTTGGTCACATTTGCAGCAAATATTTTATCCCAGCTTATAGCTTATTATTTCCCTTTATTTATGGATTTTGGACTATAAAGAAGTTTTCAGGTTTGATGTCGACAAATTTATTAATTTCTTTCTTTATGCTTTGTGCTTTTTGGATCTTGTCAAGAAATACTCTCATACTCTAGAATAATAAAGATATTGCCACATATTTTCTTTCAAAACTTTCAGAACGTATTTTTCATATTCAGGTGCTTAAAGCGATCTGGAATTGATTTCTGTTTTGGAGTAAGATGTGATACTAATTTTAGTTAGTCTTTTTTCCTCACATAAATAACGAGTTATCTCAGTTCCATTTATTTTATTGTTCATCCTTTCCCCAGCGATCTTGAAGGCCAACTCTGCCAAAGATCAAGTTTCAAGGTATACGTATTTTATCTGTCTTCTCTGGTCCTATGGCAATAATACACAGTCTTACAATAGTTTTATAATATATTTCAATATCTGGTTCTTCTTTAATACTTTTGGGATATTCTGATAATTTTGATTATCCATATAAATTTTAGGATGACTTTGCTAAATTCCCTGCAAAATAGTCTGACACTTCACATAAAATTTCATCAGATTTATAATTAAATATAGAATAAATTGATATATTTAGGATAGTAACACTTGCTATTAATGAACATGGCATATTGCTCTATTTATTTTTATATTTTTTAAAAATTATTTTTTCTAAAAAAAATCTATCCTCCAAAAAATTTATGCATACATACTTTAGAATTAATTTCCAGTTAATTTTTGATGCTATTGTACATGCTATCACTTCTGTAAATTACATTTTCTCATTCTCATTGCTCTTGTTAGAATCACAATTGACCTTTGTATGTTGAACATTTGTCTAGTAATCTTGCTGAACCCTTATTAATTAAGTCCAAAGGCTAGAAAGATAGAAACTGTATTTCCTCTCTGACAGCTAGGATCCTGGATGTGATATGCACACATTAGAGTTAAAATGTGGAATTAGCATACCATAAGTAGAAGGCCACGTATCTAGTGTTACTGCTACTTCTGCAGATAATTACGAAGGCATTAGAGTTTTCTGCAGCAGTTATAGCTGACGTCCCAGAATCTGAACCCTAGTTTCATGACTATCAAAAAGATTTTGCTGATGCAGCTCATGGTAGAAGTGGAATGATTGTGGAACCAGCAAAAGTTGCAGCTTTTTGATTCAGCAGGTGACTTCCTGATTGCTTAAAAACATTATTAAACATGTCTCAAAAAAAAAAAAATCTGTTTTAACAATCCTATTGCATTAAATAGAATCAACAAGTAAATGCACCTCCCAAACAAGAAATAACCTAGGACACAACCATTTTAAACGCTAATCTGTCAAGCATGTAAGAAAGAAAAAAATAATTCCAATTATGTGTAAATGCTTCTAGTCAAAAAGGAAAGTACACTTTCCAGCTAATTTTATGAGACTAGTACATACTAGTATTTAAACCAGCAAGGATAATGTGGAAAAGGAAAAGGAAAGGTCATTTTTAGCTTTGAACACGGCCTTTGCTGTATAGGCCGGCACACATGGAGAAGACTGGGCTGTGAACAAGTTTACATAGTCAAGCTTCTTTTTCCAGTAGTAATTTTTCTGTCTCATCGTTTCATGGAAAGTGTGGCCTTTTAAGAATTCCAGCTTATCATGCAATTCAAGTCCATTTTCTATCTTAAATGGACCCAACCATTGCCTCTCATGCTTTCTTCTATTGTTAAAATAAAAACAAACACAAAAAAATTGGCAAAGCGCTCAGAGTAGCTGTAGCTTTCAAACTCACTTATAAGTTTGTGTTTATTATCTTTGAGGATTTCACTTAAAAAAAAAATGATCTAAGTTCCACTAAGTTCCATCGAAATATCTTGGGTGGGCTCGAGGACCTATATCTTTTAAAATCTCACCAGGGTATTTTAATGAGCAGTCAGGGTTGAAAGTAGACTGTAGACTTACATTCAACAAAGACCAGGAGAAACATTGCTTCTCTGAGATGTTTGTTATGCTATCGAAAGCAGAAAACATAAGCTGATTAGAAATGAGGAGGAAGCAGGAAGCATGGACCGACTGACCACATCACCCTAGGATTTATAATAGTCAAAATAAAGAAGACTAGGGCCTTGTCCCAAATCGACTGAATCAGAATATCCAGGGATGGGCAGATACTTATCAAAATCTTCTCGACTCTAATGGGCAACACAGCTTTAACAAAGGCAGCGTAGGAATATTGGTCTTGGGATTCTGAAAATGTATTTCAGCTGATGAAATTATCTTCCTGGGTCTAGCTAGGGTCTCTAGAGGGCTTTCTCTTGAGGGGAAGAAATGTACCTGTGTTCAATCAACATTGGGATAGATTCATTCTGGGATAAGAAGTAAGGATTTAAGAACACAAACCTGAGCCTAAAGCAAGATTTCCCTCTTCTGCTTGAGGTCCAGGATGTTTAGACTCGATTCCAGCACATGGAGACGCCTAGGCATCCCAGCATGGATAGCAAACTGGCAGAAGAACAATATCATAAGAAACCCTGCAGTTAGACTTGGGTTGTGGCCTCTGAAAGTATTCATCTTGAGCAGCATGAAAAGTATCCTATACTTTCCATGTCTTATTCAAAGAAGTTTTTAATTAGAACTCTTTACCTGCTTTTCCATAAGAGACAATTATGGATAACCCTAGTAGGCCTTAGTTCACTGCTGAACTCCTTACCCTATGGTAAGATTCACTCAAGTATAAAAATGAGTGAGCGGCAAGGGAAGAACACAGTTTCTGCCCCTGAAATGTCACTGGCTTCCAAGTTAATCTGCAAGGACCGACAGCCTTTAAACACGCCATTTCTGACCTTAACTTTTGCACATTCCTTTCTCTAAACACATTTTCCTTTCTCATAGTTAAAAAAAAAATTTATTTTTTCATCTTTGGGGCCAAAGAAAATGAGTTTAGTGGTAAGTTCAATGGCAATAAGTTTGCTGATGATATGACTGAATGAATGTAAGAGTTCATTCAAACGAAATTGGCAGTTTACTTTGGCTTTTATGCCTACTCAAAAATAAATAAATTTGATTCAAGAAATTTGGAAATACAAATTTTCCACAGCACTCAGGTCAGGTCCGGTCAGGTCTATTTGTAGGTCAGTAATTGGGGTTAATTCTGGCTTGGCTCAGCACAGCCACAACCCTGGAGTGTTCAGAAATGGTCTGCATTTCTATTTAGGGGTCAGAGTCAAAGGAAAACAAGTGCCCAGCTTGACCTCTGCATTTCAGAATTAAAACGTCCCAGCAACCAGGCTAAGAACTGTAAACCTCTATGGAAAAAGAGAAGGTGGGGGAGAGAAAGAGAGATTAAGTTTGGAAGGCAATTTAAAGGAGATTGATTCTAAGATTAGCTTTGCATTAAGAAAGGGTTGAGTTGCTTAAGATTAATACTGGAAATTCAATGTTTTTGTATTTTTACGTTTCGTAGACGTAGTCATTTTCAGCATGCCGCCGAAGTTCAGTTGGTGTGTTGGTTTTATTTCTCTGATTATTCTTCACTCTTTATTCGAGCAGCACCTACTAAGCTGCAGACACGGTGACAGACATTCCAAAAGCTAATACCCCTCTCTTGCATTTTAGCGGTCAATCATTTGCTCTGAGAGCTTCTTATGCCCAGGGAGGTCTTCTTCAAACCAGTCTCCTGCCTCTCACTTTTCGACTACCTTTGAATTTAAACTTGAGACAGTTCTCAAATATCAGCCTTGATTTAGATGCTGACTACATCTGTGAACTGGTGCTTCACTTTCTGGCCTTCTCACTCTCCCCAAGTAATTAAGTTTCCTAATGATAACGGAGCATCGTTGCAATAATATTGATACCTGCTGTAATCACTGGCATTCTGGCTTTTCAATTCCCAGTATTTGCCTTGGATCGAGTAGCTCTGTGCAAATGCAACGGAAGGTCACCCGATGAAGGGGCTGATAGCGAAGGGGACAGCTCTACTTAGCATGCGCAGAGGATTATGCTTTTCTGGCGTTGTAGAGCTAATCTTTCAAGTTGTCCTTTTTTGACTTTCTCAGTTTAATCAGTTTAATCTCATCTTCCCTCTTTTCTGATTATAAGGATTTTCTGTAGAAACCTTGCCTCCACAATAAAGACCATGTGGCAATTTATTTTCATATTGATTTCAACATTTCTGTTCCTCTACCAATGAGCCAATAATAGGGAGAGGGATGGCAGAGGGGAGGCTGGAGAAAGAGGAGTCTGAAGAAGGAAGATGAGAGGGGACTAGAAAGCGAAAGCCCTTCAACGCTTTTATTAGTAGGAGAGTCACATACTCCAGTTATCTGGAAACCTTAACTACATCTTAGGTTCACCAAAAGCAGAAATGACAGCCACGTGGAAAAGTCTCTATAATGATGAGAGTTAGTTAAAGACAGCTGTAACAGCAAGGGCTTACTTCCCATTTCCACACTAAAGAGACAGAGAGACGGAAAGACACGCCAGACGGACACGCGCACACGCATGCACACATCCTTCTGAAATCAGAAGCATCGCAGGCATCTAAAAAGATGAATCACACAGCTACAACCTTTCTCACAAATTTTGTGGATTCCGCTTCCATTCCTCATTCCAGTTCACTGAGAGACGTGGGCAATGTCTTCTAGGGTCTCCCCAAAAGATCAGACAAAGAGCCATTTACCAAGAGAGGGGAAAAGGCAAAAAAGTGTGGTGAGGAGGAAGGTGGTGAGTCCTCTTTTGAGCGTATTTATGAACTGTTAGCAGCCAGCTGCGTGGGGATGGGCAGCTGGGGATGTGCGTGGATTGCAGTAGAGCAGCCTGAAGCATGAGGTGGAAAATTCTAAAATAAACAAAAGTTTGGTTTGTAAATGCATTAAAAAAGCAGTTGTGCTCTTTAGGTCAAATTTAAATATTACATATTGAATTGATATAATTAACTGGAATTTTTAGAGATTTTAGCAACTGGAAAATTGATCAGTTTTAGGCTTTGGTCAGCCATTTCTATCAACATCATGCCCACTGGGAAATGACGCATAACAAAACTATAGAAAGTATGTCTGTTCCTTAATAAGAAAGTTAAATATCATTTTTAGATACCAAATTTCTTTGTGGTAAGATAAAACGTATTAAAAAAAGAAAAAAAGAATGAACAAAGAAAGAAGGAAGAGAAATTTCCACAGGAATGCATGTATGCTTGAGGACTCAGATGAATTGCTTCTTTTAAAATTCTCAACCTCTTTCTATTTGTTCTGATATGAACTACAACAATCATTAAACGTTAAATGAATGCCAAAAACAGTGTTATTTTTCAACGGTTATGCTCGGTTCTGAAAATCATAAGCCTGTAAATTTAAAGTGGACCAAATCACTGCCCCAAATATTTGTCTCCTTAAATGGGCGATGGTGGGCGGGACGGGGTGGGGGTACAGAGCCAAGTCTTTCGCACAGTAAATATACTGCATTTCCACTATCCCTAGTGAATCTTTGTACTTTCTCTTCAGGGTTCCTGGAAATAATGACATACTATAGCCAGCTGAAAAGAACATCTGTTTTAAGAACTGTGAACTTACAAGAGCCATTTGTCTGTCTGATCTGTTCCTATTATTTTCCTCCCTATTTTGCACCATTATATTTCTCCATTGATCAAATCTATGCAAAATAAAGGGATCGAGAAAAACACTAAACAGCCATAATTTCTTCTCCCTTCAAAAGGTTGCCCGCCACCTTTCCTGTTTAATAATTCTGCTTGCTATAAAACATCCAACTTTTTTTTTTTGTAAGCATGTGTTTTCCTTTCCCTTTAAATGGAAGTCTTTGGTTCACTAGGGCTTACTGCTTAATGACAATGTGGGGGAGTTAGCCCAGGAGAACAATGCATCCATTAATCTGCCTCGTGCTTAATTGGTAACTACTGTATGGGCTGGCATTTCAAACACAGATTGCAAATGTACTTGAATTAGTTACTGTTTAATTGATACAACTGGCACTCAGCCTAGAACCAACATGCAGCTACTGTAAAGAAAGAGAGAGGTTTGAAAGGAGAGAGAAAAAAAATACAAGGTATGATTGCAATTCATCCTTTATATGTTTATATCAATTATTCGTGGAACATAATTACATAGTTTTTCATATCGCTGGAACAAGCAATAGACCAAAACAGGCTGCTCAAAATACCTGTAATGCTTGCTGACATAAAGAATAGCAGCGCCGATTCTCAGCTCCCTCTCTATCTTGATCCTCCCCTTAACTCTTGCAAGAATAGTTATGGAGGTACGATGGAGGTTGGGGAATGCGATACTTATAATGGGATGAAATGCCCAGGAGGATAATTTTGACAGTGTCTCCAGAATAGCAGGATATCGAGGAAACAGAACACTATCATGGCAATAATTCAACTTCATTACCATTCCCACTATTGTTACTAGGAACGTATTTTCAACAGAAAAAAAAATTAATTTCTTGAGATTAATGCCCAAATAATTCCACTTGGGCACATCATGCAGAAACCATTATGTTCTACAACTTGTCTTTGAATAGAGAATAAATTAATTCCGTAAACGTTGTAATGATACTGATGACTATCATTTATTGAGCATCTTCTGCATACCCAGAATCTCACTAAGTGATTAATGCACGATTTCTCACGTAACCCTCCGAATAGTCGTGCTTTCTTCTCCAGTTTGAAACTTTAGTTCTTTGATTAAATCTGTGTAAAATAATTGGACTGAGAAAGGCGTGAAACCGAACTATTTTACCCTTTTAAAATTTAACCCACTTTCAAGGCTTAATTGATTCTGCTCAAGATAGCTCAACTGCTATCTTGATTGTATAGGTACATGCAAATCATGTAAGAGGTAATGGCTTTTTCATACTCAAAATCCCTATAAAACAACCAAAATTATTTTTGCCAACCTGCAGTGAAAATCTTTTCACTGATTCAGTAAGCAGTTGTTGAGTATCTACTGTATATCCAGTTTGATCTTTTCTTCGCATGCTCTCAATAATATTATTGAGTTTCTAATTGCCAAAATCTAAAGAACAGTTTCTATTCCATTTTTTAAAGTATCTGTCACTCACCTTTGTTTTGTATTACATGACTTTGGTGAAGTTTTTATAATATTTGGCAATATTGTTCCTTGCTTCCCCAGCGTGAAGTTCTGCTGGTTTTCTTCCTGCTTCTCAATCGGGAGGCAAATATCTGAGATCTCTTTCATGCAGTGTACTTTCTCTGTGCAATTTCATTTAATGCTACTGACTCTAACTGTACACTGCAGGGACCTAAACTATTTATCACAATTCTGGAGAATTTTTTTCTCCTGCAAAATGATGTGTGTGTGTATGTATGTGTATAACTTTTTAAAAACCATTCAGAGTAATCTCATATAGAAATTTCCAATTCTTATTTTACCCCTCAGATTACTCTATTGTAATCCAGAACCAGATACTCAAAGCTAATTGGACATCTCTTCTAGGTTATCTAATGCCGGCTTATGAACATGTACAACAATGGACTCACTGCCGTCCTTACACACTCACTCATTTGCTATTTCTCCTCTCTTGTTAAGTGATATTTCTATTTGCCCAGCCACCCACAGTATCAGCCTGAGAGTGATCTTGATTTTTTCTGTTCTTCATTCCTATCCGTTCACCAATCTGATCTGATCACAAGTCCTGCAGCTTTAAATGCCTATTTACTTATTTTTCAAAAACATTTCTTCTTCCCTGTCATCAATGCCCTTGTGTTGCTAAGACCTTCTTACGTCCTCCATGAACTATTGCAATAGCCAGCTAACTGGTTTTCCTGCCTCAACTCTCACCTCTCCTCCAATCCATTCTGTAGAGATGAATTCAAGGCATGAAAATGTGCCCTTCCTTGCTTCAGATCCTCCAGGAGGCTTGTAGGCATCCAGAAAAGGTCCAGTTGTGTTCTGATCCTTCCTACTTCTCCCATTCTCCCCAAAGTCCCCAGCCTTCTCAATTTGGTTAATCCCCACCTTTTCTTCAAGGCTTAATTCAGTTGTCATTACTCTGTGAAGCTGTGTCACTCCAACCTTTCTTGGCTAAGCTAGGAGTCCACCTTCTCTCTTCCCTTGATCCACCATGCATGCTTCTATTACAGATGCGATCATATTCCTCTGCAACTGCAAGCTACTCCTATGCCTTTCTTATTAGATGATAATTACATTTTGCTCTTTTGGAAAAATAAAAATCCTATTTTCTATTTTTTTAACTATTGGTTTCACATATTAAAAATAGTCCTATTTCTTCATATCTTAGAAGCGATGTAAAACATAATATTGGACTCAGTTTTATGTACTGAGTTTATATATATCAAATACTCGTTCTCTGGTATCTTTTCTTTTCTCTGCTCTTAACCAGGTGAGTGACTTTGGGTAAACCATTCACCTTCATCATCTATAACATTATCTCTAAGACTTTTGTAACACTAATCTTCATACCTGTGTGGTTCTTTCCATGTTAGGTTGTGTAATGAGTCATTTAACCAAAGTTTTAGTGGTTGACTACCCTTGAATAAAAATGATCCCCATGGTTCTGGTTCAAAATATTCTTGACATTTATTTTTGTCATTCGATTCAATGTAGAGCTGTGGGATTTAGGTTATTTATCTCTGTCATGATTCCATAAAGGATTTAAGGTGATTTACAATAAGAAAGAAGAAGAAAAAGAAGGAAGAAGAGGAGGAGGAGGAAGAAGGAGCAGAAGAAGGAGAAGAAAGAGAAGGAGAAGGAGGAGGAGGATGTGGAGCAGGGGGATGGAGAATGTATTCAAGGGAAGAGTTAAAACTAGAAGTAAATGGAAATACACACCTCCACCGTAATGCTTATATGTAATTGCAATAAGTCATTTTCGAATTTAATTCTAAGCTCCGTGGCAACCAAAATTAAAAGAGCGACAGTCTCAGAAACAAAAATCATCATAAGAGAAGCAAAGCTTTTCGAACAGAAATTTCTAAAATAAGTTTTTCCACACTGAGCTGTGTGCACCACGCACCAGACAATGCCTCCACAAAAATCTTAGGTAAAATATAATAATGGACTGACCCCCACAACACCATTCAGGAAAGACAAGGCCATCATTTTAAAAGTCTCTAAAGACAATTCCATGAGTGGCCAAGACATAGCCCAATTGTGTAGTCCTCTGCTGATCAAGTCTGATTAAAAATAAAATCCAGAACACCTAAGTGAGTAGCAACACAGCGCGTCCTTCAGATAATCCTCCCAAAACATCACATTTGCCCAGATTCTCATGAGGTTGCAGTGGTATATTTTCAATAAAGTTTTACTCTAGGAAATGGTAGTTCCTCCCCACTAAAGATTTTACTAACATTTTCTGTCAACACTATTCATTTGGCTTCTCCTTGCTCTACCATTAACAAACCATGTGACCTTGAGTGAGTGACTTGACCTCTGTTGTTTAGTTTCCTCACCTGTTAAATGGGGATGAAAACAGTTCATTGGGTTGTTATGAGGATGAATTGTAATAAAACGTGTAAAATGCTTTCAAAGGGTTCAGTAAATAGAAAATGCTATTATATTACATCGCCTCATATATTTAAGTTATATGTGTTTTATTGATTAGTATCAGTGCAAAAAAATGTTTTTTTTTTTCCTGAGAGCATTATGGATAACATATTTTCAGTTTGTTTTAGCTATCACTAAATTGTGATCTTGGCTACTTTGGTGATGAAATTCTTCATTTATTCAGAGACATAGAACCTATTTTTAAAATTAATAGGCTTCTAGTTTTTTATGGCCAATCTTTATCATTTTAAAACAAACTTGCTCTCTTTCAAGACATAATCATCTACCAGAATAGTGAAAAAGACTCTGTATATAAATAAACCTGGAAGCTTGGATTTAGTCTAGCAGAGCGATACCCATTTTTCAGCCTCTTTGTCTGTAATGTACGAGCATCAGAATAGATATTAAATGTTCATTCTAGTTTCAAGTTTCTAATTCTAAAAATTCTAGTTTAGTTTGAAGTTAAGTATACTTTTAGATCAAGGAAAACAAATAAAAATCTGTATGTAAAATACTACTTCTCTCTGATGTATAGTTCTTATTTCTCTAAATTTCTTAACTCTAAAGAGAATTGATGCTTTCCCACTTAACCTGCAGTTTCCTTTGATGTTCCTGAAAATCTCAAACTAATCAATCCCCAGATGACTCTTTTTCAAGTGTTACCCTTGTGCAACAGAGTGCATCTCTCTGAGCCTTAGACCTAATTTTTCTGTATCCTCACTTCATTTAACATGAGAGCAAAACTTCCTGTTTATTGGTCTGTATACCCTTATGCCATCCTTACCTCTCATCCCAGTGGTAAGCATTGACCTCCAAAGCAAGCTCAGTGTGTACTTCTGTTTCTTTCTCCATATCCCTACTTACTCCACCCCAAGGATGAGTCAGGATCAAGACACTCTACCTCAAAGAGAAAGAGTTGTGATCTGAATGGTTGAAACCTTTGTACTGGCACAACTTTCAAAGAGTTAAAGCCCCTGAATGTGGATTTTTCCTCTCTGGTCTCTGTTTCTTCCATGAAAATAGAATGGTAATGAAGACAGAGCCATTTCCCCTTGAGAAATCTCAACCTTCTCTCTATCTTTAGCTCTCTCTCTCTCTCTTTCTCTCTCACTCTCGCTCTCTCTCGCTCTCTCTCACTCTCTTACCCTCCCATTTTGGACCCTCTCCTGCCTGAAGGAGAAGCCCTAGATCAGGAGCAGAAGAGCCCAGCTTTGAGAAACATTGGAGCAGCAGACTTAGCACTGGAACAGAAGCCTTCCTCCTTCCCTCCCTTTCTCTCTACCTCTCTTCACATCTATTTCCCTTCCATCTTGGAAGGTCTGCTTTAGTTCTGTCAACCTGATTGGTAACATTGGAGACTCGGGATTGGGTTTAGGGAATACCAGCGTGGCCCAGGGAGGAAAAGTGTTCCAAGAACAGCTGACTCACTGGAAGTCTGTGTTAGGGATGGAGGCCAAAGCCCAAGTAAAGGAAGATGCCCAGCTTTATTAGTCTGTTTTAGTCTTTCTCTCGTGACTGTATTTCCCTTGGATGTTCACCCCAAGAGGCATCTATGGCAGAGTAGGTCTCAGTTATTTCTGAGTTCTTTTGCCAAACAACACCACATGACATCACTTTAATTGTAATTCAATTAACATAGCTACCATTTGGTATAGGTGATTTTAACTCATTCCATTATCGTCGAGAGGAATTAGCTGGGTCACAGCCAACTTATTTCTGTACTACTCCCTATTTATGGTCAGTGGGAATAGAAGGATTCCTCTTTTAAAAACTCTTCCTCTCATTCCCATCTACTATGCGGATATAGCAGAATCAGTTAAGAAACAATGGATGTATTTTTTAAAGCTGTAACTAAATCTTGCTGGTTTTAGGACTTTAGGCAGATGTTTTTCAACCTTATTCTCTTAAAACTTTTGAATATTTTTTCTTTCATTATTTACCAATGAAATCATTTTCTAAACATTTCTCATGCTTATTATTTCCTGTATAACATACTCCTTTCACTGACTCAGTAAAAGTCTAGGTACAGAGACCATAGCCTCTATAGCTTTTGCCCCCGATTTTGCAAAGCATATAATAGGTTTGCAATAAATATTGATTAGAAAAATTAGTAAAAAATGACAGAAAGATAATCACAGAAAAAGGACAAGTAGCCAGTGAATATTTTTAAAAAAACCTTTATTCTTCCCAGTAATTATAGAAATGCACATTGGAACTGCCTATCAAATTAGTAACGATATTAATATATTTTCATATTTGATTGATGTTATAAAAGAGTTATCATAGACTGTTGCTGAAAGATAAAGTTTTTCTGGGAAGCAATTTGGCAATATGTATTACAAATCTTTAAAATTTATATTGTCAAAGAATAATGACATGGAACAGTTCTCGGTATATAATGCTAATTTTATGATTATTCAACAGATATTTATTAAAGGCTCTCTATGTGCCAAAAACAGCTCTAAGTGAACAAAGAGAAGCCCTTGTCTTCAAGGAACTTGTATGAAAGACAAAGTCAGCTAGTGACATGTGCTGTAAATAGTATGAATCTATATACATGCCCCTTTGCCTGGGACAGTCCTAGTTTAAGGCTCTTTCCCCAGTGTGGTTACTAGTAACAGACTACTATGGTAGAGTGATGGGTAGGGTGTTATCTTAGGAAGGGTAGTCATGGGAGCCCTCTCAGAGAAGGTGACTTTTGGGCAGAGGACTGAATGTAGGAAGGAGTGAGCCCCTTGACTCTCTGGGGAAAATCATTCAGGCTGAGGACAGAGTGTGTTTGAGGAGCTGCACGAGGTGCATGTGGGTGGAGTGGAGTGGAAAGGGGTGATTAAAAGGACAAGGGCTTGGGTAAAATTGAGTCATGTGAAAACTTTACTCAAACATGTATCCCAATTTTTTGGAAATGTTAAGAAAAGTTTAATGTGAGCTAAATATATATATATATTTTTTTGGTGGGGGGGATAAAAAAGGTACTGCTACTCCCTAGTCAGCATAATTTGTTACCATAACTTAAATAGAGAATGTCATGATCAGAGCATCTTCTGCTCAAAATGAGATGATGTGTCCTCTTCTACACAGAGTGAGTCAGATCATGACTTTGTAGAAGAAGGTAGGGCGGTGAGCTGAAGGTGAGCAAAGATTCTCTAGCCAACACACAAGTCCAAAGCCTTTCTCTGGGGCAACAACCTTCATTTCCTTTTGTTCTGATGACTATCCTTGAAGATATTTTAAAGTCAATGTAACTTCCAACAGAGATTAATTAGCCAAAGTTGTTATTTATGGTCAGAGAATAATAAATTTTAAGGAAGTTTATTTTTATATTTTTTAAATTAATCCCAGGGAAGCATATGAGTTGTGCAGGAGGTGAAAACTAGGCCATCACTTTTCTTCTCTTCATCATGACCAGTGGACCAGATTCTTTATCGGGAGGAAATTAGCCAAGAATCACGCACCATCTGTATGAGATTTTGAAAAGATGACTTCCATGGTTTATACCTTCTGTTAACTATTGCTTTAGATTTAACCCATCCCAAACATTTATTGGGCACCAATGAGGTGCAAGGCACTCTGTCTTACAGGGAAGTTATTTTCAATTATTTTTGTTCATGTCCTTATAGAGAATTTCGAAAATCTCACACATCTTATGTTGATATCTAAATTTTCAATCGTAAGTCCAAATTGTTAAAAAGGATTTTAATTTTTGGTGTTTGTAACTATTGGCATTTTCAAATAAAATGACTATATCACTCTGAAATGTATCAAGGTGAATATAAATATCAGAGTAATTTGCTACCCACTGTTATCAGTTAAAAGATATAACAAGCTCTTCAAGAGTCGACAATTTCGCATTGTTCCTTTTTGTTCTTGAACTATTTCCATTATATTGAACCATTCATCTCTGACACTAAAGTAGTTTTGTAAATTAAATTGTATTCGTTTATTATTTCATTTGGTTATCAGGATCTAGGTACTAAAATATTCCTCTGCATTGACTGACTTAGCACTAATATTGTTATAAATTTTAATAAGTAATTATCAAAAATAAAGATAATTTTATAAATGCTTTGATTAAAACTAGAATTAAATAGTATTATCATTAAATCCATTTTTGAGTGCTGAGAAAATTTGTTAACATAAATAAACAGATGAGAATGGAAGTTTTGTTATAGCCCTGTCACTCAATTCCATGAACTTTCTCAAATTATATGCCAAATATCACAAAGTGATCTATGATCAAACATTTTTATGATGAGCTAAAGACTTGTTTAGAGTCTTGCTTCCTAAGATGATTAGGAAAGAAGAGATGGGACAGGAGCACCAGAAGAGCACCTCGATCCCAAACCCGCATTCTCAGACTGGGGAATGAGTACACATGGAAGTTGGGGGTCGAGACATTGATTTCCTGTAAGGTTTTCATGCCTGTTTTACTGCTGGAGAGATTAGTGTGCCTATGTGAACACTAATGTAGAACAAAGAAGAATAATATCTCCTACCTTCAAGGAATTTATAATCCGGAGAGGGAGGCAAGCATTTGTCAATTCACTTGTGAGTACTCATTTGGGAACTTATCTATTCAAGAGCCTATGGAAGGCACTGTCGTGTGGGAGGAATATGGAAATGATGTATGTATGGACTCTGCCCTCCATGATCATGTGTTCTGGTCATGTGAGGAAGAAAGGCAGAGATACAGTAAGACAGACAGAGATGGAGGAAGATATTTTCTCAGTGGCCCTCTACAAAGAAGGTTATGTAGGATTTGGCCATGAGAAGATGGAGCAAGAACATTCCATCTGATGGATGTAATATTAAGAGAATCAGGAGGCCGATAAAACAAAAAATATACAGTAGATGTCAAGTGAACAGACTGATACGAAATAAGGCTAGAAAAGGAATTCAGACTAGGACAGTGAAGAATCTGATGTTTAATCTAAAAATATTGGCATTTTAAAATTATAAAGTTATTGCAGAAGTAATGACTATCTATTGCAGAAAACCTAAATATTATTTTACCATCTAGAGATTTTCACTATTATTAATATTCTGTGTGTATTCTTCCAAAATTTCTATCCATACCCATATTCTCAGCACCTAGAATAGTATCCTAGTATATCACAGGCACACAATACATATTTCCAGAGCAAATATTTTTGAAAGTAATAATTTTTTACTTAAATGTATATTATAAAATACTTTAATGTCAATAAATATATTTGTATACCATCCTTTTAGTGGTTGCGTGGTATTTCATTATGTGGACATGTGCTAATTTTCTATTGTCATATAATTGCGACAAAGTTTTAGCTTTTGTTAACAATGCTGTAATAAAAAATTACTACTGATTACTAAAATTTAACTGGTTGAAATTACGCATGTGTAATTTAAGAGTATTTCTAAAGATCGTACCAATTTACAGTTAAACCACTACTTATAAAATGTGTTTGTTTAGCCCTAAACTCAATTATATTGGGTATTTAAAACAAAATTTTATCAATAAGAAAAGTAAAAAAATGGATCTCACTATAATACATTTTTCCTTGCTTTCTACTAAGGCTGAGTATTTTTTATATGTTTACTGTCCATTTGTTAAATTTCATTTTTGAGGATTCCTGTTCTTTGTAGACAAAAGTTTTCTGCAAGGGAGAGAAGTAATGTAGTAAGAACCACACTTGAAAAAGAAATAATTAGAAGAGGGATTAGGAATGAATTAGAGAGAGAAAAATCAGGCAAAAGTAATAGAGCGTTTAGCTACTGAAATGCAAAGAACCATTTCCATAGAGTATTGTGGGTCCCGGGTGGTAAATTAAGCATGGAGAAGTGAGAAAGTGAGGATTAAGGCAGCATCATACTTTGCTTCCTTCTACCATTGACCAGAACAGGAGGCGACCAGGATTTGTATTAGGGTTAGGGACGTCTGGGCTTGATTTAAGGCGGTGGATATGAGCTCTACTGAGAAAGAAGTACAGTCTTTCCTCAGAATCCTAAGAGGATTGGTTCCAGGACCCTCACAGATATCGAAATCTGTGGATGCTCAAGTCTCTCATATAAAATGGTGTAGTATGTACATATAACCAACACACATTTTCCCATATACTTTAAATCACCTCTAGATTACTTATAATACCTAATACCATGTAAATTTTATATAAATTATTGTTAAACTATTGTTTGGGGAATAATGACATGAAGAAGAAGTCTTACGTGTTCAGTACAGACACAGCCATCATAGGCCTAACTGCATAGTACAGTTGTGATCCACAGTGGGTTGAATCCAAAGAGCCTGTGTTTGGAGTAAGAGAAGGTGAGAAAAAACAGTAATGGAGGCACAGGTGGTGGACATAGTTCTCTGAACCAGGAGGAAAGACAAAGGGTGTGTGTAAATCTAGAAAACGATTCTGATGCATCAGTTACATAGATCTATGTTGCACGTGATGACGTAAAACAAGGCAGCATGTTGTAAGACTGATAAATAGAATGTGCAATAACATGGGAGCTGGACCAGGCATAGGCTCCCACTGGCAGGGAAGGCGGGTGATGGAGTTAGGGGAGTTGTTACGTGGCAGGTGAGCTCCTGTGGGGGAATGGAGTATACTCCTACTGGAACGATGTCAGTAAAGGCCTTGAGATAGCAAAGCAAGACTGGGAGAGTCCAAAGAATGGACAATAGGGGATTCTGAAGGTGGAGTGGACCCGAGGGGGTGAGGGAGAGAACACAGGAAGGCATGTCACCGCTGGACACTCCAAGGCCTACCAGTCGACCGACACTTAGAATTCGCAAAAGTATTCTCACACACATGTGGCATTCGAACCTCTCTCTGACCCTATGATTGTTATCTTTACTCACAGGTGGGAAAACTGAGGACTGGAAGTCTACACAGCTTGCCCGAGATCGTTGAGGGTAAAGGAAAGAACCAGAACCAGAGTGTGGATCTTCCTACTCCTGGCATACCCTGGCACAATGGGTTTTTTTGTTTTTGTTTTTGTTTTTTGTTTTTTAGCTCATCCCAAGGTCTTTTACTTGACTCTGAGGCAGTGAGAATCCTCTGAAGATTTCAGAGTGGCGTGATCAGAGCTTGCAGATGATATTATAAAACCAAATGTATTAGTCACTTTCAGTCCTTTGAAAGTTCTCAAAGAATAGAGTAGAACATTGCCATGACTGGCATATTTTTATCTAGTTCAAAGGTTCATCAAAGTCCTTTACAGATTAATGAGTTCAAGTTTGCTTGTAACTGTGTAGGTAAACGGAGCAACCTAATTATGTCCTCGGCATATCAAACACTGCAGCTCACGTTGCCTAAATCTAATTTAGATATTTATACACTTTCTAAAAATAGAAAATTGAGAATTATCCATTATCCAGAACTAGTCATTCAATTAACGAGGAAATAAATACTAAAGACTCTGATCCCGATCATCAGAAAATGAGGGCACTGTGAGATCAAGGACATAAAAGCCATCTGCTGTCACAGCACACCTCGGCGGGGAAGGACTACATTCCCCCGGGGTAGCTGGCATTTTTCAACTATAACCTCTGTGCTGGTCCCATTACACAATTAGTCTTTTTCCTATTCTATGAGGTTATTATTATTATCCCTTTACAGATAGAAAATTGAGACTATCCTTAGATCCATAACTTGCCCAAAGAGGCCAGGGTATGGTTCCAACCCAGACCTGTCACCATGCTACATGAATATTCATTTCACCCGATACATCATCCTAATCTCTTTACAAAAGAAAAAGATTCCATCTAGTGTGGAATGACACTGGTTCATGTTATGTGAGGGCATATCAAAAGCATAGCCTGTTTCTAGCCATTGGATTTTATCGACTAACAACAGGCAAAATTATAGTTTTGCTACCCACAGAACACACACACATATATATATACAGTACTCACAGAGAAAGAAATAATGACAGAATAGAAGATTCTTATCCTACATTTTCTTTTTCTTTTTTGCAAATTACAAAAGAGGGTTCAGTTAGACACAGAAAGGGTGGAATCTTTTACACATTCTTCTCTTCTTAGGTGTTTTCTGTACTTGCCATCTGATTGGGTGGAGGCCAGAACTGACAGTCGAGGAAATGTAAATGCAATCAGTAGCTATGTAAATGTGGTGCTTCTATTAAGTGCACGCTCACACATACTCTGATTTCTCCCCCGGGCTCCTTGAGTACTTGAAGCCAGAGTTCTAACACCACGAGTTTCAGTGCCGATAGATTGAGAAATAAGGACATCCAGGGTGGGAATGAGAACTAAAGATAGTACTTACCGACTTCCTGAAACTATAGGCTTTCAAAAAGTTAACCCAGCTTTGGGGGAATTTAGAAGCAATATAATGAAGAGAAAAGAAATGAAGGTAAATTTTTGAGTCAATCAAAACTGGATTTAAATCCCACTTCTGCCACTTACCAGTTGCATCATTTGAAGTCCACTATCAAACTGGTCTGAGGCTCAGTCTTCATTTGCAAAATGGGAAAAGGACAGTATTTGCTTTAGAGAGAAGCAGTGAAATGTATATGGAGTATGTTATAAAAGTCACTTAGCTAATTACCTGACAGGTAGTAAAGGCATAATAAAGGCGGACATCCCTTAGTGTCAAGGGAGAAATCAAGAAAGGGATTTAGCAGATTTACAGTATCCCTGAAAGTATTACATCTCCCAGGGGTGGGGAGCGGGTGCGGGGGTGCGGGACATAAGGTAGTTGCTGGTTGATATAACTCATGTTTAATAACACATAATATTAAAGAAAATATGTAAATATTATTGCAGTCATGTAAATCATAAAGTTCCACTTATAATTTATGCAGGTAATGATAAAAGATGCAAACTAGTTTATTTGAAAAGTTTACTATTTTATATTCCAAATTGATTTGAAAGCACGATATTTTTTAATAGTTTAGTGCCTTTAAAATATAATTCAGCAGCAACTATTTCCTAACCTAATAACACCTTCAGTTTCTGCAAACACTTCCCATTATACGCTAAATTTTATCTTTCTGAAAAAGCAATGTGCTAGGTGACTTTCATCTCCTGTAATATCAGAAGATCAAAAAACATTTGGGAAAGACACAGAGACCTAAATTTCTACTTCCTGTTCCTCAGATTAGAGACACAATGACAGGATCAATGGGAAATAGATCTAGAAATCAATTAACGTAATAGAAAAACTGAACTTAAGCTATAACCCTAAATTAAAGTAGATTACTAGTTATAAAGCACAAAAGATAATAATAGATTTCTCAAAATTGCCTGTCGCATTTTTAAATTTTTTACTTTGTATTGGAATATCATTACCCATATTCTTTCTATAGCAAAGTTATTGTTTTTTTTAATTCTAATTCTTTAATAAAGGGATAATTAAGAAAATGCACATTTCTAAAGTTTGTTTCTTATTCTTTAAAATAGATTCAGATCAGGGTTCTTAAGCATTTAGAAAGAGAAGAATAACAATATCGCCACTGTATACACAGAGCCCTAAAGACCTTGAAGGCCTTGATAAATCACAGCAGGATCAACCTGGGTCATTCAACCCATCTTAGTGATGGCAAAAAATGTAGCACACATATATACTACATATATAAAATATGTGTATATTCTACATACAGAACGAAAGGAAGAAAATTGTGAAGGAACTAAATATTTTTCATTGTTTTTTAAGCCCTTTGGTATCATATCAAACTTTGAGGTAAATGTACTCTTGTGGGGCCCCATTCCATAAATTTAGGAAATGATTCATCCTATTAAATAGGGTGAAAAAATAAAAAACATTGTGTTAACGTGCTGTTTTTCTGCAAGGAGAGTGAATTTATATTGTGTTAATGCAGTTCAAATGTAACTTTAGCGAGAAAATAATAAAAATGTATTCTACGGACAACAATTATGTAAACTTTGTCTAAAGAGGAAGAATAAGATTTGGAGTCTTAGTCAATGGATAAAGCATGTGATCTCTTCCATTAAAGACCATGATTCCTCCGATATATGGAAAGTAACCTGTGACCTTGACCCCAAACTGGAAACCACTGACATTCTCGTTCTGGTAGGCAAGTACGGCGCTTACTC
The DNA here is from genome assembly GCF_000325575.1 of Pteropus alecto. Taxonomy (NCBI): domain Eukaryota; kingdom Metazoa; phylum Chordata; class Mammalia; order Chiroptera; family Pteropodidae; genus Pteropus; species Pteropus alecto. Next base: position 2,083,165 of record NW_006438073.1, read on the forward strand.
AGGAAGCATTCAGGTTTGGAGAAGGTGTAGACACAGGATCGCGTTTCTGCCACTTACCAGCTGCGTGGCCCTAAGAAAGGAACTCAGCCATCTGAGTCTCAGTGTCCTCATATGTGAAAATGACCACAAAGATTCTTAACTTGGAAAGGTTCACAGAGATTCAATATCATCTCTGTCAATTACGTATTAAGTAAATATACATTGCAAACCACAAAGCATTCTAAAAACTTGTTTTTTAACGATATTTACGTCTGAGCCCCACTAGGCAACCTCTGGTCAGTAACTCTACTGGTGATGCTGAAAAGGAAAGATTAGCATGATGCGAATATGAATCTCAAGTTTTCTCTCAAGATGTAAAATTGTGAATATCACTGCATCCACAGACACACAGGGCTTCAACGTTATCACTCCTGCTTCCCCTGTCTCATCAAATTTTTTTTTAATTGTTTCATTTTTATCAATTCAATAATGTCTTCTTATGGGTTCTAAACCTATCACAGTGGTGGTTCTTTTGTTCCTGCTTTATTTTAAGAGTTTAATTTCATTTTATGACATGTAAATATCAAAATAATAAATCTTAAAAAGCAGATACATAATGTAAAAACCTATCAGTAATGAACTCTAATATTTTAGATTATTTCAGAAAGACGAGGAGAGAGTGAAAAATAGGAATTTATCATCCTGCCTGGGCATCACAAAAGATTCTCTTCCATTCTTAATGATTAAAGAGTCAGCTCCATTTTTGTTATGCTTAAACTTAAGATTAGAGAGGGAGAACAGAATATATAACTCATAAATAACCAGACATAAATATGTGAAGAAAAAAATCTGGGGAAAAAAATGGCCCAACATGTTAAAATTGTAAAAGGGATTGTGTCTGAGTAATTAAATTTTCTGTCACTTGGCTTTTCTGTACTTCCTGAGTTTTCTATAATGGGTACGTTTTACTTTTATATAAAGAAGAGAAAAATCTGCAAACACATAAAGTCATTTACGAGGGGCAGCCCAAGCATATGTTCTGTTCTGCAGAGTGCTAGGAGGCGCCCTTCACATCAGCGTCTACGTGAAGGGCTCGCTTATAGTTGCCAAGGATACACCTGCACAGTCCAGCTTTGAGAGAGTGCGGGAAGGTAGCACAGGGTATGGGCAAACATGTTAGAAAATATAAAGTTCTCTGATTCCTTCAGGAAGTGGTCTCCAGACATCCAAGGCCACTCCTCCTGGAAAAGTTCTATTTGCTAGTTCGCACCTGGTTTAATGGCAGGTGTGGGTAAGGTGTCTGCTATTTATCAAGTTTCTGCTTAGAGAAAAGAGTTATCCTCGGAAATTAATTTATTCTATTTCATCCATTGTCATAACAACTCGTGAAGTAGATATCATCCTTTATATTACACATGTGGATCAGGGGTGAAGTGGTTTAGTTACCAGCCTAAGGAAGAAGAGGGACAAAGGACCCCTCACACCTCATTGAATATAGAAAATGCTTGTTTCTGTCATGGGAACTCTTTCTTCTCTGCCTCCTCCAAGGAGTTGTGTTTTTCTATTTGACAATCTCTAGATTTTTATCCCCTTGATCTCTTCATACCTCTATCTGATATGTATAGTTTCCCCCAAAGTATCCCGTAGAAAATAGTGGCTTTTTATGTGAGTCATTGTAAAATCAATCCTATCAGAGTTCTCCCTTCGGGACTTCATAATGAACAAAATGATAATTTAAACAACTGCCCTAATGTAGCCTGAATATTTATTTCTTCTTTCTCTTCTATGTACCGTTCATTTCACTTTGGGTTGAAAATTGGCCATCAAGTGGTATTTGTCTTACTCTGTCTGATTTATTTCACTTAGCGTAATACCTTCTAGGTCCGTCCAGGTAGTCGCAAGTGGTAAGATTTCATTCTTCGTTATGGCTGAGTAATATTCCATCCTATAGATGTACCGCATCTTCTTTATCCAGTCATCTATTGATGGGCACCCATATGATCTCACTTATATTTGGAATCTAAAGAACAAAATAAATTAACAAACAAAACAGAAACAGACTCACAGATACAGAGAACAAACTGATGGTTGCCAGATGGGAGGGGGCTTGAGGGCCGAGTGAAAAAGGTGAAAGGATTAAGACGTACAAATTGGCAGTTATGAAATAGTTATGGGGATGTAAAGTACAGCATAGGGAATAATATTGTAATAACTATGTGTAGTGCCAGGTGGGTACTAGACTAATTGGGGGATCACTTCGTACATTCTATAAATGTCTAACCACTATGCTGTACACCTGAAACTAATGTAAAGTAATACTCAATGTCAATCATAACTGGAAAAAAAATTGGCCTTCAAACCTACAGTGTCTCATCTGATGGAGGCATCTCGATGCATAGACCACATGTTGAATGGGCCACCGGCACAGGTAAAAACAACTTCGACTGCAAGGGCTTCTGGAACACATCCAGCTTCCTAGGACTCAAGGTGTACGATTTCTTTGTGCCGGACCCCAAGGAAACTGCCTGTTTCTGGACTGTATCTGCTCCTTAAAAATGCCGTTTAGATACTTTAATTAGGTCCACCCTCCCCTTCCGGTTGACTTGACAGCCTGCTGCCAGAGTTAATAATTAACAAGGTGTCACAATACCTCTAACAGTCGTTCAGTTCAATTCTTTGCTCACCTGCCTCCCTGTCTCTTCCTGCTGCTTCTGAATTGCTTAAACTCCCCTGGGATACAAGCTCCCTATAATAAATCATGACACAAAGGCGCAGACTTTTGTGGCTTTAACTGAAATTCACAATTGGGCAAGCCCAGGAGGCAATCACCTGGCCGTTGCCCTAACCCATATGCATCCTCAGTGCAGCTTGAGCACAGGTGAGCATGAAGTTTTAATGAGGCCTTAGCTGCAAATGCATTGAGCAATTACTGTTAAGATGGGCAAACATTTGGCCCGGAAAGAATTGCATTTTAAGCAATAGGGTTTCCCTATTAGCTGTTCCCAGCTATTAATTCAACCAGTTTGTTTATACATTTTGACAATTGTTCATGTGAAAGAGTCCTGGGGATTTTATTTGACCACAATTTCATTATAAGCTAACAGTATGATATGGCTGCTAATAAAAGTTAATGCAAGTTTAGGCTACATTAAGTGAATAGTTCAAATGAAGAAAGGCAATATCCCCATTATCCTTTACTCTTATAGGTACACGAGTCTCATTTTTCTAAACCAAAATTTGGCAAGCACAATTGTTCATGTAGAGACCTTGGCATGGAAGATTCGAAAACATAACTATCCTTAAAAATCCAGGATGTGTGCCTGGTATACATGAAAAAATATTTATTTATTCAATCATTCATTTAGTTCTTTGTTGGAGCAAATGCCTATCGAATACACATCATGCTAGGCTTTGTTTTAGATACAAGGATAAGAAAGAATCATTCTCTGATTCTAAGACTTTTTGCTTTCTTGTGAGATACAAAGAGGCTCTTAGGTGAAGGCGAGGTAAGAGCTGGCTTTGGGGGTAAGTAGAGTTGCTATAAGTGATATTCATAAAGGAAGTATCTGCTATCATCATGTGGGGTCAGGAAAGGCTATCCTGAGAAAGCGATGTCTAAGGGGAGCCTAACGGTTGAGTAGAGGTGTGGAAAACTGAAGTGTGGACAAAGGGTGGGGAAAGCATGAAGGCGGAAGAGGGACCCGGGCAGAGGGGACAGAGTTCTCTCTGGCTACAGCATCGGGAGTGTGAGAACAAAACAAAGACCAGAGAGGTAAGTGAGGACCAGATCGCTTAAGCCGTATGTTCAATTGGAGAAGCACATCGATGGACCGATATGTCACGAAAGCTAATATAAACAAACACGTTACGTGCAATAAAGAAGATACATGTGGTGGCTCCATAGTGTAGTGGTCAGCACGTCTGCTTTTACGCAGAAGGTCCCGGGTTCGAGCCCCAGGTGGAGCTACGGACCATACCCCAAGTGTGCCAGGCCCCCGGGACACCAGTGAGTGGGAGGGAAAACTCTGCCTTCAGAGATCCAGTTCTTAAGGGGAAATGGCAACATCCATAGGTCAGGGGTGGAAGTGAGGATAGGGGAGAATTAAAGCGGGGGAGGGAGAAGATACATGTACTCAGGGCTATAGGAACACAGAAGAGTCAGTGGCTCCCTGCCTGGAAATAGTCACAAAGAAGGATGCCACGTGGAATCATCTAAGCAACTGTAGTTTAATGAGAGAGAGAAGAAAGAAACAAGTATTTCAAAGCAAGGAGGCTCTCGAAGACAACGGGAATGTAAATTAGTGGTGGGTTGGTAATTAGTGGTGGGTTGGTATGCTTGCCATTTACAGCCGAAATCTAAGTTGGCCATCACAATACAACGATCAGTTTAGAAACCTGTTTAATGTCAGGTTGGGGACATGAGGAAACCATATCACTTGGCACCAGCACCTTTTATAAAGCAAAATTCCAATTACTTCAAAGTCATTCCAACTGTGACCAAAACCCAGGAGCGAAGTGCTTCATTTTACTTTATACGGAAGCCGTAAAACCATACAAATTTAAAACCTGAGGCCACAGAATAGTCTTTCTTCATCTTGTTTTAGGTGAAATGTTGCAAAGATACAAACAAAATGCGTTTAAAAGTGTAATTCACATATCACATGGGCTTCCCTGACCCTTAAGTTCCGGGTGCTCTCAGCTCCCGGCTCCCACACTTGCATGTACTTGCTTTTATGACCTAAGGCCTTCCCTCAAATTTCTGAGAAACCCCAAGGCAAAGAAGAGAGGGAAGGTAAACTCTGTTCACAGAATTCCTCTACCTTCCGGGCCTCTGCCTCTTCGTGTCTGCTCTCTGTTCTGCCGTGATTGACGCCAGTGTTTCATTCAGCTGCTGAGTTTTTCAGATATTGCAAGCCACACAAAACGTATAAGAATATAGACGTTATTAAGATTCCCAGAGCCATGCAAGACGGAGAATGGATTTTACATAGCAACACTCTCACATTTCTTTATCTTCTAGGCTTCTCTATCTTCCGTCCTCATTCTCCAGACTAGTCATCATCTTTTTTTGAGATGTAAAACCAATCTCTGTCTTCTCTGGTCTCAGGCAGGGAGCCCACCTTTGATGTCTCAGCTGGTGCTCACTTCCCCAAGCAAGATTTATCTAGTTTTCCAACAAAGATACTTTCTGAGAGGAAGTGTGGTGCCAGGTATTAATATTTCCCCCAACCCTATTACAAAGTGAATAATATCTGTTCAAAGATGGGTGATTCTATGCTTAAGATTTTTCCAGTACAATATTAAATGTCATACAGTATTATCATTTTCAATAAAAGATTCGTTCTATGAAAAAAAATCATATCTTTATATAACATTCTGTAATTAAAAACATATACATAAATTCAAAAACTTGAAAAAGAATTTATCAGATTGCATGTTTAGTTTTTATTATTTGAAAAACATGGTCATTGAATTACTGGTAACCATGGCTTGAAAAAACACAATATTTAGAATAAATCAAACCTCTTTTATAAGACTTTTGTAAAAAATAATACAGTCCAATAAAATGAATTTTTCTTTCCTAAGCTCGTGTACTAGTGTACCGTGTGGTCGCAGTTATATTTTTTCTGTGGTCTTGTTTTTAATTCATTCTACATAGTACTTGATATTCATTATAAAATATAACTTTTCGATGTTCAACAAAACTGAAAAAGATTAAAATGACCAAATCACGAGGACATAGTCACAGTTAAAATTTGATAAGATGTCCAGACTTATTTCATGTACCATACATAATCAGAAATGTATACTTTCACAAGTATATAATTATATAAAAATATAATTTTGTAACTAGATTTCTTTCCATGGTTTCGTGATAAAAAATGGGCTCTACATTATCATTTTTTGCTATATATTCTTATTTATAAAACATATCCCTTATTGATATGCATTTAGATTTTTTCCATTATACAAGATTATACAGGATTATAAAAACTGCTAGACTACTCATTTTAAATTTAGTTACAAAATAAATATAAGGAAAGAAAAGGAGACATAAAGAAAGAGAATGAAAAACATAAACATCTATGTCTAGGTTTGCCCCTAAAATTCTATATGTGGATGTGTCTATTGCTATACATGCAAAGTTACACTGGAGTTAAAAGTGGTCCCCTCACTCAGCCACACACTTTATTTAAGTCCCCAGCACTCACCAAGCCCTACATTCTATAAACTCTTTGTAGTTGTTCCTTATGAGTTTAATAATTTAACATTTAAGAAGTTTCACTGACTCCCTCGCCAAAATTTTAAGCGTCTTCAGTCAAACTTTTGGATCGAAACCAAAACCAGCTAAAAGATGCCCAGCTCAGGTACCACCCCCAATACCCACATTTCACTGGCACGACAGACAACAACTGTGACCCAATCGGTCCTCTGGGACTTTTATGATGAAAAGTGTTGCATGTGTAAAAAAATTATTTTTAGCTCAGCCAAAAATATATATAACAACTGTGACCCAATAGGTCTTCTGGAACTTCGATGCTGAAAAGTTTTGCAAGTGTAAAAACTTATTCTGGCCTATCACTTACTAATTGTGTGTCCTAAGGCAAGACATTCATGATCTGAAATTGTACACACACACACACACACCCCATATATATATATGAGAGATATATATAATATATATATGTATATACACACACACACACACGTACCCCTAACCTTCTAGCAATCTTCTCCATTCTTTTGATAATTGTTGGGAGGTTTAACTAAAATTTATCAAAGGAATATAATCTGGCACAACAATTTCTTTTTTCGAGACTCAACTAATAATAGTTCATGCTTACTGCAGCAGCTTCCCAGAGAAGGATCCTCAAGCACTCAGCAGAATACATACATAGAATTAGCATCACTCACGCCGTGGAGGGAGGCACGCTGAATCCAATAGCCATTCTTCACCTGCCGTGTTACAAAGCCCAGCGCAGTAGGATTTAAGAGCATGATCAAAGACCAACTTTTCCAACCAAATCTCCAGGGGAATATAGGGTGACAGTATAATTACCCCAGTTAGAATTTAGCCAGCCACGGAATTAATACTACCACTACTCTTGCAGGAAACAAAGAGACAAGAGAGGACCCAAAGGTCTTTAATGGCCCAAAGAGGTCAAGCCCTCAGTTTTATATCTCACCCCAGAGACACATGAGATATTTCCCCTCTGACCAGGATGCCATCTCAGGCTGTCCCTTCTATTTTTTAACTAGACTGAAGAAAATAGTCATTATCGTAAGAGTGCATTACACTTACGTTGCCAAGGCTACCTAGAGACACCGAGATCTACAGCCCAGGCACAGGTAATCATGGTGGAAAAGACAGCTTGGTCTCGCTTGCCACGACCGTGAATAGAGAAACGACTTTTCCTGCGGGAGGGCCTTTGTATTTGAAGAAAGAAGATACAAAGAATAAAAGAGAATCCTTTAAAGGTGAAGACTTTAGTTATCTGGCTATACTGATGTGAATGTAACACCCCTCTCCCGCCATTGGAAGCCTGGCACCTTACAAAGTGGGATGGTCCCTGAGATTCTCTTTATCACCCCTGATGGAGGCCCTGCCAAGAACTTCTCTCTCCTCTCTACATACTTGTCTTTTATGTGTGCCCCCATCCAAAGGCCAGAGAAGCTATGTAGACAACTCTGTACTTCCCTTAGAATGTTGGCCCCACGCACACATGAAGAGCTTTTCCAGAACTCTGCTGTAGGCTGTTTTATGAAAATTGGTCAAAAGTTTCCAAGTGTTCACGCACCCTTAATTAGCAGCATCTTGGGTACTTCCACCAAGTTGCAGGAGGCACCCATGCCCTCCAGAAAAGAGGGCTAGATATGGGCATTTTCTTCCTTTAGACCAAGAAGATTTGAAGAATAATTTTACAATTAGATAACATTAAGAATGATGAAAGCTAGAGAGCGGAAAGCAGCCAGAATTAATTACTTACTTGAGGGTCTGCTCAGGCCTCTTCGGCAGTCTTCATGCTGATTTTATTATGGCAAATTAACCCTTGGTTTTCAACTTGAGAGAGCTCAGCGCAGCCGCAGACTTAGGGCCCTGTGCTTCTCTCGCCATCGCCTCTTTCTGCTCTGTGGCTTCGGCTCCCACCAGCTTCATCTCCTCACCGTTTTCTCTTTCTTATTCATTTCCTGTTTGATCACTAAGTGGACATAATATTTCTAGAAATAAAACTGCATTTGGAGAACTTTATGTTGTACCCTCCAGCTCTCTATCACTCCCCAGGTCCCTGAAGGCAGTTCACATGAGTCTACCCTAGAAAAGATGGATTAGTGTCTGAATAATGAATGACTGGTGTATGCAAGTCAGTAATTACGGCTGCTCCTTTATCTAATATTTATTTAACAAACATTTTACTGTGTGGGGAGTTCTCTTAAGGTTATGAGAAATGTAAAGATGTTTAAGATATGGCTTCTGATGTCTAAACTGTATCTGTAAAGAGAGATCTGAATTCAAAAAGAACAAGTTCATGATCTCTGATTTAGAAAACAATGTCATGCTTCCATAAAATAGCATAATAATAGCACATTGTATTGAGAAATGCTGCTCTAAATAGAAATAATTTTATATATTCAAGGTTAAAGGTAATTACTTAGAGAAACATAGGAAAACACTTAGTGCCCATGTTCTGTATAAAGGCCATTTGGACTATATCAATCCAAGAAGACAAAAAAGAAAAAATACATATATCAGGACCCTAAAGAAATTTTTAGCATCCTCTTTTGTTGGGTCAGTAGCATTATTTATATTCAAATACAAAGAAACCGAGCTATGTGCCATTAACTCTCAAAAGAAATTTGAAGCTGCTAAATTAAAAGCTTGTATGCAATAAAACCATAAACATTGATTAGAAAAAAATAGAAGAGCATGTAGGAGAGTGAACACATATATCAAAAGTCTTGAATATCATAATTTTTATGATTAAGCATTAAATTTAGCACTGAAATTCTTTTGTCCAAAGCAAAATTGGAAATATTATGAGAATACAATTCCCATTTCATGATGAAAAGCTCGTACTAGTTATAGAGAAGAGATAAATTTTCCTTTCACAAGAAACTATGTTTGAAGAATATAAGAAATATAATTTCAACAATAATTTTATGAAATGCGGAGGGATGTTTTTCATGTAATTGTTCTTACATTGAGTCTTAATAAACATTGTGAATAAGAAGATAAACAACTCAATCAAAATAGGCAAAACCTGTGAGCATACATTTTATCAAAGAATATATACAAAGAATCAATAAACACACAAAGAGATGCTTGGAATCATTAGTCATCAAAGAAACACAAATCGAAACCACAATGAAATACTGCTACACAGCTATCAGATTGGTTAAAATGAAGAAGATTTAAATTCTAAGGGTAGGCAAGGATGTGGAACAAGTTAAACTCTTATATATTGCAAAATGGTAGAATAATTTTGGAAAACAGTTTGGCAGTTTCTTACAAATTTAAATACCCTGACTATACAACAGATGGATTTCGTTCTTGGATATTTACCCAAGAGAGATAAAAACACATATCTACACAAAGACTTCTATGTAAGTATTCTGAGCGGCTTTGTCATAGAACCCCAAAATAGGTAAACCCAAACATCTGGCAACTGTCATATGAATAAATAAATGGCTATACATCTGTACAATGGAATATTACTTATAAACAGTCAACAAAAAACTGTCCTTGTCACCATGGAGGTTACATTCTCATGAGGAAGACAGTTAAGTAATCAAACAAATATATACATGAGAGTAACAGGTAGTACACAGTATGATGAAGAAAAATGAAGATGATCATGGAGGAAAATTAAAGAAGTATGAGCAGGTAAGAATTGCTATTTTTGAGTATTTTAGAGCAGATGGTCAAGGAAGACCTCCTGAATAAGTACCATTTGAGCGGATATATGAAGAAAGAGAAGGAGGAAGCTATGAAAATATCTAGGTGGAACCGGGTGGAGGAAAGAGAAAGTTTAAAGACCCCAGAGAAACAAGCAATATGGTGTATTAGGAGAACAGAAAAACATCCCATGTATAGGGACTACAGAAAGCCAGGGTGAGAGAGCACCACATCGACAGACACGAGGTCATTTTTGTTATTTAGTGTGTTATACATCTTGTCCTCCCCACCTGAGATCAACGGCACCAGAACTTACAACAGCAATTTACATTTGCAACACTGTTCTGTATAAATGGCAGAATGCTCTGTAGTCTTCCCCTACAGGGACAACTTTCAAAAGCAGTTTTCCTTCTACCTTTCTAGTTTGTTATTAACCATAAGCAACTGGCTAAGTGAAACTAGAAGGTAACATAGATTTTTGAATCCCCAAGAAAACTTTTAAACGGGCTTCCACATCTGTAGCAAGTTGGAAATTTTACATAAGATGTACCGTTGCTGTGGCAACGTTAATACCACTCCCTCCAGCAACTGCAAGAGCAAAGTGTTGACATAACATGCTTTAGTGATTTTACCATCTTCTGATGTAAGGAGGAATCCAGGGAGATGTTATCTCAAGTAATTGTCACTTATTCTTAGAAAAACATCCTCAGAGGAATTGCAGCTCTTAAATCAGTCCTTCGTTTTCTCTTACTTAAGGAGTACTACCACTATTTCGAGTCCCTATCCAAGATCTGTGGCTTTCCTTCCTCCTTTCTTCCCTCCCTTCCGTGACTCTTTCCTTTCTTCCAATTGTTTATTCCATAATTATTTCTTGACCACCTACTATGTGTTAAACACTGTTCTAAATGATAAAGATACTATGACAGATAAAGAAGACAAGATCCCTGATTTGTGAAGCTTACATTCCAATAAGGAAGATAATAAGCATAAGTAAGTAAAGATATAATTTACTATAAGCATAAGTCAGTAAATACTTAATAAGCATAAGTAAGTAAATATATAATTTACTATAAAAAGAAGTAGTAAGTGCAATGAAAAAAATAATAATATTGTATAAGCAGAGAGGGTATAGGTCAGTGTGGTATTTTAGAAGGGTTAATCAAGGAAGTCTATCTAAGGCTTGATATTTAAGTAGAGAACTGAAGAAACTGAGGGAATGATGAATGCAATATTTGGAAAGAGGGAGAAAGTACAAGGAAGCTGGTATGAGAATATACTTTGGTTATTCGTGGAACTGAGACGGGAGTGGGGAGGATGGTGGGGGATGACATAGCAAGATTCAGGTTAGAAGGGGCATCGTCACCCATAGAAAGGATGTGGGGTTTTATTTTAAGCATGATTAAGGAAAGTTATTGAGGGATTGGAATGCTGACTGGAATATGTCAAAATCTTGTATATATTTTTAAAGTATCACTCTGGCTACAAAGTAAGTAATACACTGTAGAAATGCTGGTGAGAAGAGTTGGAGCAAGAGCAATTAGGACGATACTTCTCGATTCCATGTTAGAAATGATCATGACAGACTGGGGGGTTTGTCTTCATAAACCGTGTAGCATTTAAATTGAGCCCAGAAGGATGGCACGTCAGGATTATATCCATCTGAATGTAGAAATCCAAGTGCAATGATTTAAGCACATAGGGAATTCAATTATTTTTCTATAAAATAGAAAGTCTGGAGATATGCAGTCTAGAACAAGTGCAGCTACTCAAGGAAGTCACCAAAACACACAGACTCTTTTCAGCCTCTTATCCTCCTGGTTCCAAGATGGCAGCTGTCCCTCCAGCATGGCAGCCACATTTCAGGCAAAAAGAAGGGGACCCCCAGGAGGAAGGAGCAGTCTATTATAACAGGAAAGCCAAACTTTTATAGATGTCCCTTGCAAACTTTTGCTCCTGTTGTACTGGTCTGAACTGAATGACGTGACCAACTCAGGAAGATGGAGCTCTGAGGATGAGAATATTTGCATGAGGCTCATTTCTACCACAAAGTTGAGGTTCTTGGTATGAAAGAAGAGAAAATCAATGTGTGTTGAGTAACTAGCAGTATCTACCAGGAGATGGGTAAGATTTACACAGGGGAGGATGGACTAGAATGGGAAAAGACCATTCAAGAGAAGAGTGGCAGAAGACAAGGGTGAAACGAAAGGAAATTAAAAGGAAAAGGAAAGAAAGTAGTAGTAATCAAAAGGAAAGATGGGGTTGTCGAAGAAGTCTCTATCATCCAGACGGTTCTGTTCTAGGGGTATAACTGTTAACTAAATCTAGAAGGTTGGTTGATGTCAGACTATGGAGTGTTAAAGGTATTTAGACTTTAGGCAGTAGGCAATCTAACAGCACTGCAAATGCAAGAAAATTAAGGAAAAGTCAATAGTTCATTGTACAATAACTATTCTTAACCCTTGGGGCACTAGTAAAGACACTGAGACAGTCTGTGTCTAGGGCTTAGCCCAGCACCTGACACATAAAAGTGAAGACAATTATTCTATGATACAATGAAATGGAGAAGGACCACAGGTAGGATGCCCAATTAGGAGGCTTTTACCAGAGCGCAGAGAGGCACAGAGCTTGAAGTAGACGGGATGCAAAGAAGTTTTCATTATCTTAGAGCAAACATGTAAGAGCCCTGGGAAGGTAAAAGAACGTGGCTGTTTTTCATATACAGTTGTGCTCTGCTTAAGGATGAGGATACAGTCTGAGGAGTCGGGCGATTTCGTCCTTCTGAGGACGTCACAGAGCACACTTACACACACCTGGATGATGTAGCCTACTACACACCTGTGCGAACATCGCAGAGTGTGCTCACACAAACCGAGGTGGTACAGCCTACGGCTGTGGTTGCATATGCTGTTCTTCTACACCACAAGCAGCACAGTCGGCTTGTTTATACCAGCCTCCCCACGGATACATAACGCTTTGCTCTTTGGCATTATGAAGGCTACGTCACTAGGCGATAGGAATTTCTCAGTTCCACCATGGTATATACAGTCGGTTGGTCATCGTTATGCAGTGCATGGCTCTGTCGAAAGGGAGGGAGAAGAAAGAGTCGAAGATGTTTGCTTTGATCCACGCAATCCAGAAATGCTGATGTCAGTATGGCAGAAAACTTTATTAACATATTAATTTGTGCAGAAACAATCCTGTGCCAAGAATCCATTATGCCCTGAGCCTGGGCTGCCTGAACTAAGGAGGCAGCGAACGCCTTTTTATGGTAGAGCTGAAAACAGACGTCCAAACGCTGTAAGACGGGCTGTGATATGGGGAGGCGGGAGGGGGCGGTTATAACCAAGGAAGGACCGGGCTGGAGTGGACGGGATTAGACGCCAAAAAAGAGGAGAGAGAAAAGCTTCTTCCATTTCCCCGAGACTAGCAAGATGCCGTGGCTTCCAGAGGGATGGGCCCCTGTGTCTTCCTCCCCAAACGCGAAAGCTGAAAGGTTTCCTTTTGGAGTTGACACAAAACTGGGGAGACGGTGGGGGCGGCGGGGGATGCCGAAACTAGCAGGTGGGATGTGCAGCACAGACAGGCGAGGCAGCAGGCGGGAAAGGGGAGTGCTGAGAAGCCACGGGGCAGCGGGACCCCGGAGGGCAGAGTGTGGGGGATGGGCGCTGGGGCAGGTCCCACCGCCCCTCACGGCTGCAATGTCCCAGGCACCACCACACCTGCCCGGCCGGACGCCGGAAGTGCTCGCTTCACTGAAAGACTTGTCCATTTACCTTGCTCGGTCTAAAGATGAAGGAACCTTCCGCAATGCATTTTGGGTGCTCGGGAAAAAGGACTTGGTCTCCTACCTGTAGCCCGAAGAAGAGTCAGGGATCTGACAAAATGGATGCTGTGGTTTAAAGGCTCGGTGATTTCTTACCTGCAGCAACACGGAGAAATTAACCAGTCTACCCCTCGCCCTGTGACCCCTCCGAACTTTAAAGAGGACAAGTGTGAGTGGCCCACGCGGACTGGGAGGCTTGCAGGTCAAGTCCCCTTCAATCAACTGAAACAGACCCATGTTAGCGAGTCCAGATTTAAAATGTCATTTTAAGGTTTTATAGTCAGATCATAAAACAAAACAGATTTATGATATAAATAAAATACAGCTCCTTTCTAAGAGCTTGATCACAAAGCCCTCATATTTTTTTTTTTTTTTTTTTAATCTCAGGTACTCTAGTCTTTGGGGCCATGCCCTTTGTCTGAAAGGAAAATGTGTCAACCTCCTACCCTATGGGAGAGAAGCAGTAGCCTGCCTGCTGGCTCGTCTTTTTTCTATCGGGGTCACCTTAATTGGTCCCAAGCTGATTTGGAGAGAAAAAGGCTGGGCCCCTCACCTGGAGAACTGCCTTGCACTGTGACTGAAGAGCTGGGGAATGGTGCGGGGAGGGGCAGCGCCTCCCCGTCACTGACAATCCTTTCACACACGCACCTCCCGTGCAAGGAACACGTGCCCGAGCAAGTCATCGCTCGTGCCATTCAAAGAATAGAAGCTGCTACCAGCTGCCCCTTCACTTTGCGCAATCCATGTTTGGTTAACTAATTGAATCTCCCTTTTATATTCTCCATCCCCGGCTCGGGCTGGCAGGCAGCAGCGCCATCGGCGGTACAGTTCCATGTCTGAATCGGCTGCCAGACCTGCCGCCTCAACTCCTTCTTGAACTCTCTGTGCGCTAGTTCAGAGAGCGCTGTCCTACCATCATCCCACCATGGCACTTCCAAATGGCTGGGTCTAATTGGGTTCAGAGGAGTTCAAAGCCATGCTCCAGCATCCTTGTATCAAAGCTCATTGAACAACAGAGAACCGTGCACTGCAATGCATGCATGGGGTGAGGAGAGTTATTAGTGGAATACATTCAAATCTGTCACGCTAGATTCCTGGGTACACAACCGGGTTTTGGTTCAGCTTTTGAGAGTTCAGGTGTGGTCCCCAGGAGACGGCTTCTATAATCGCTGTAAAAATATCTCATTTGTACTAATGCACTTTGCCTATTTCATAGCAGATCCTTGTGAGACTAATTTCCATTTTTTTTTTTAAATGTCAAGGCTTTCTCCAGAGATTGTTCATTTGTTATATTTATTTTCCTGGACGTGATTTTAACAAAGCTTCCCCTGAAGAGCTTGTGGCTATTAACTTTACTGAACAGTTGTTCGAGAGAGAGTTAAAAGCAAGTGGTCTCAGGGAAAGGGCTGGGCTGCAGTGCCTCAGGGGAATTCATCTGCCTCCAAACGCATTTCACCGATTCCTCATTCACAGGCCATGAGCGGGAAGAGCAAGAGGAGCAGCCACCTACCATTCCACGGATGGTAGATTCCAACCCCTGCTAAATGCGAAATTCTGCCACTCTCTGATTTTAGTGGGCCATATTTGGGGACCCCGAGAACAGAGGTCACGTTAAAAGAATGATGTCAAGGGATTCAGGAAAGGAATAAGGGGAGCATCGATTATGTGGGTGTCAGATGGCTACATAACATCCCTCACCTGGAGAATCTTCTTAACTCTGCCACAGAAACATCGCCAGCATCATCTTGGGGGAATTTCATGCTTCCCAGAGTGCACAGTGCCCATCTCCCACACTTAGGATCAGAGACTGTTCCAGTAGTTATGGTGATCCTAAATGTCTCCTGAAAAACTTCCTGTTCAATGGAGGAACGTCCTCCATCACGTGACTGACAGGTGCATCCATCCCCCATTTGAAAATCGTCAATGCCCGCAAGTTCGCCTTTTCTTAAGGTGCCCTATTTAACAGTCTGCGTGGTTATCAAATTCACTCTTCGTGGAATCGTTTCTGCTCCCAGGTTTATCCTCATTTCAGTGTATCTTTTAGAGCAACAGACAATTATTTACTCTTATTCTCACACACACACACACACACACAAAATAGTTCTATTTTAAAAAATACATTTTTCTTGCTTATTCACCATTCACACATTCCACAAATATTTATTGGGCACCTCGATATGCCAGGTGTGGGCTGGGGATTGGGGACACGATGGCGTCCCTATCCTTACAAGACTCGGAATCCAGTGAGGAGAATTACAGTTATGCTCAGTGCCAGCTTTCCCTTCATTTAATTGTCTCTACACAAAACATTTCACATTGTTCATTTCTTTCTAAATAAAGACAGCATCCACCATGCACCCTCTAGATGCCTCTTATCATGATGCCATTGACATGTGTTACCCAGAAATGAACACAGCTCGTAGGACACACTGTTGTCTAACATTTGTTTTATGCAAATGAAAACCCTTTCTATCTTGTTCTGAAACACTAGGAAAGGCGGGGGTAGGAGCAGAGGTGGGGTGATGTCTAAACTTCACAAATACGATCAATCGGCCTCTTTTTAACAGCACAGCATTAGTGCAGGGCATCTAAACTCAGGATCCAGACAGTTTTGGTGACAGGCCTTTTAGAACATCGCTCCCAGCACGCCTCAGACACAGCCCACGTTGATCTCCCAGGGGATGCTGGGACACTAGGAAATCAGGACAGTTGTGGCTCCTTCCGTGCACCTATTGAGAACACACTTTCATAAATAATTGATCGTTCTTGGAGCATTCACCTAAGCAATTTCAAAGCAGGCTTAGCAAGAAAGGAAATAATACAAGTCAGAAAATTGCCCTATACCCTTCCTGCTTATCATTCTCCTGGGGTCACTGCTCATTGAGCCACCCGGCTAAGGTCACACAGCTAACTTCTCCATCTTGACATTTTTCAGGATTTGTTTCTTTGTCCCTTCAGTGACCTTCCCTGACAACCTCATTTAAAGTAGTATGTACCAGCAGCGTCTATTCCTTTACCTTGCTTTATTTTTTTCTAGCACTTGTAACTGACTAAAATTTTATTATTTTGTATTTATTTGCCTATTTTTCATCTCCTCCCACAGAGCAGAAGCTCCCGGAGGCGAAGGCGAGCAACTTGGATTTTGTGAACCACTGAATCCTCCATACCTAAAACAATACCTTGTATTACATATTAACTTCTACCGAAGTGTTTGTGGAATGATTGAACAAATGGATGGGTGGTTAAGTGACGGAAGAAATCCCTGTAGTGTCTCATCCCAGAACACAGGGGGCCAGGCCTGATGCCTTCGAGCTGTCCTGTCTAGCTCTGCTTCGTGTGTAACTGGAATACCATTTTGTGACTAGTGTGTCTCACAAGATGAGGGAAGATTACACCAAACCCTCACTCTACACTCTGCAGAGAGTTAATGCCCATCATAAGACTCCACGAAGTCCTAGGGCCACTTTTAGCTCTGAGCTATTTCTTCCTCTGAAACAATGTTGTGTGTAGATAATCTTGGGGTGTTCTCTTTAGCACTGTATCCACTTCCAAATTTTCGCAGAGAGCTATTTACATGTAGCACTATGGGAGGTTTGAGAAGACAAACAGGCAAAAAAAAAAAAAAAAAAAAATCTCAAACATAATACGAAATACCCTGATTTTTAAAACTCCTCAGTTTTCCCACCATTTGGCTTAGCGCTTTCTCTCTCTCTTTCTCTCTCTCTCTCTCTCTCTTTTCCATTCAATTCTCATTTCACAGCACAACTCGTTCACCCTCTCAAGAACAAAGAAATGAATTCTGCTTTCTGATGCCGAGCAATTAAGCAGTGTCTACTGTGTGCTTAAACCTCGGCTTTAGCCATCTCTTTGCATTTACAAAAACTCGTCATAAGGTTGAGTCATCAATTGACATCACCTTCATCATCACCAGGACAGGCAGAATTTTAAACATGTCTCCCCACGACTCCTGTCTTCTGGTTTTTTAATCAAGCATGGATCGAGGAGATCATATAGATACTTGAATCCCCCAGTCAATTGATTATAAAATTAGAGACTGTGTGGCTTGGCCTGATCCAATCAGGTGAGCCTTTTAAAAGCAGTGAGTTTTCTCTGGCTAGTAGCAGAAGATGGAGTCGGAAAGACTCAAAACACAGGGAGATTTGGCACACTCTTGCTGTCTGGAAGATGGAGTGACCCACATGAGAAGAAATGCAAGTGGCTTTGAGCTGAGAGAGGACTTCAGCTGACAGCGGACAAGAACAGAGGGCCTCTGTCCTCCAGCCACAGGGAACTAAGTTTGGCCGACAACTGGAATGAGCTCAAAAACAGATTTTTTTCCTAGAGAATCCAAAAAAGAACCCCACCCAGCCGACATCTTGAGTTTTGCCTGGTGAACTCATCTGAGCCACTCATATGTACTACCCACAGGACTGTGAGTAATAAATCTGTCTTGCTTTAAGCTCTTATATTTGGGGTAATTTGTTACACAACCAATAGAAAATTAATATTATCACCATAAGTTTTATCATTTATGTCTCAATCTCTTTGGTAAGCACTTTATGTAATTATCTCATCTAATCCTAGTATCAGTCACCAGTTTGATGATACCAATATCCTTCTTTTACTGGCTACCAAGGCCTTTGGAGTGGTAGAGTCTGAACATATACATAATAAATTGCAGAACCATAACTCAAATCCTGGCAGCCAGGGCTCTTAACCAACATGGGTTCTGGCCTCCTTTAATTACCACATGTCAGGTTCCATCCAGTGACTTCTACACCAAGCATCTCTTCCCTGATGCTAACTGAAGATATTCTGTCTTCCTTCCAATTACCTAATTGGATCATGACCTTTTCAATGAACTCTTGCCTAGTTCCTCAACCCCCAAGGACTTTGCCCACAATGAACTAGAAAAGAAAGAAAAACGTCTTGGCGAGGGCATTGCTTGAGAAGTGACAGATATTTCCAGATATCACTCAAAGGCCAGCTTTCACCTTCTGCTGTCTTGCAGGGGAATCCATCGCAAGGACTTGAGCATCCTGGCACACCTGGCACATTTCAGTGACAATGCAGATCATGGGCTCAAAGGCTTGATCAGCTGTTAGAAACTTGTTCTTCAAAATGCAGACCGAATCTCAGGATGAGTTGTTCACACAATAACCCAGAACACTAGCTTTTGAGAACGTGTGCATGTGTGTGTGTGTGTGTAAACAAGCATGTGTGTTCAGTAGGAAGACACTACTATTTTGTAAGTTTTCTGCATCCTGGTTTCCACAAGGCACACATGCCTTTCTTTCACTTTGGGCTTCAACATCTAGCCAGAAAGGCCAAGTTCAAAGGGGAATTTAAAAATCACACATTGAAGTTTCCCTTGAGAACAATAAGTCCCTCAGCTTTTAGTGAGTGAGAGACCCAGAGAGGAAGATATTTTATGGAAACTATACAAGATTTTAAGACGATGGCAGCATTTTCCTGATAATTTTTAATGTAAAAATAAAAGACCCTTGTGATTTTAGATGTTCTTCACCTTCCCTTGATCTGAGCAAAGTCACACTGCTTCTTGGAGGCAGGGTGACCCTCTGAGCAGAGATTGGGCAACTGCAAACAGATTTGGGTTTGGGTGATAATTTGGTAGGTCTCTCTCTAGCCCATCCCTGCCACTATCGTAGAGCTGGGGTCAATTTCTTTCAGAAGCAGTACTTGTGAAAAAGAACAGTATTTTCCTTTGGACTTTCGTAGAATTAAAACAGAATCCTATTTACTTCAGGAACATTCCAGAAATAAATGAATTGTCTCAGCAGGCTCACTACTCTAAATTTAGACTTGAGCCTCAAGAATCATTTCAATCCTATAGCTGGAGAAAAAAAAAATCTTTTCGGTGGGGAGGAAGGGGTTCATTTTAGTCACACATGATAAAAAGTATACATCAATGATGTGGGTAACAGTTCCTGTTTTTAAAGCTGTGCATATGAGTGAGGGATTCTGGGAAGGGCGCTAGGTCAAGTCCTTAGGGTTAAAAAAAAAAAGTATAGCAGGGAAAGGTCTGTGGCAGAAACCGAGGCACAGAAGACTGTGGGTCTCTCTAGCCTGGATTTCCAAACCCAGACTACAGTTGATTGTTTTAGAACACCAGACTCGAAGGAGAATTGCAAATAGCTTACATAGCTGGTGATTCTTACTCATCTCAGAGACTGGTATAAGTCACATGGAGGGAAGTATAGATGGTGTAATGTTTAAAGCAGAGCTGTGATATCAGTTAGGGCTGGCTTCAGATTCTGGCTTCACCAAATTATGTAAATTAGCACAAGTCATTTAACTTTAACGCATCTCCTTTTCTGTTTTCTATATCATGGGGATGAGAGAGAGATGAGACTAAAATGAGATCGTGTATATAAAATGTTTGGCACAATGGTTACACTTAGACAATATTGAATAAATATTGGTGATGATGATGATGACGGTGATGATGATAATGGTGAAGAAAAAGAATTCGTTTTGACAGCAAGAAAATATGTGGAGAATCAGCAAGTCTTGTATAAATCACATGCATGTGTCATTAAAAGTGAATAAAAAAGATGAAATGATCATTAGGTCATGATAAGACGAAATAAATATGATAGGAAGAGTCAGGGGAATGAGGAAAAAAAAAAGAGTCATCTTCAAGATCTTGAAAAAGATCTTCCACTGATGTCTGGTTTCTCCTTCCCTGGTTTCCCAGACAGGGGGGATAGAACTGAAGAGTGGGCATCCCTGTTGGCATTTACCACCGCCACTAGCCAGGAGCAGCCATGGCTACCCCACCATAGTGTCAAGTGCTCCGCCACTGCGGCTCTGTCCCCTTTTGCAACTTGACTGCTGCTCCTAACATCCTCTTATCTTTTTTCCAGGACTAGGAGCCAGGTAGGAGTCACAGGAAGAAAATCTACACCACATAAGCCCAGTGTAGCTCAGACACTGTTAAAATTGGAGACAGGGATTTGAAGAGTTTCCACTGGAGGCAATACTTGTTAGAGAGAAATGATGGATTAAAAAAACAAAATGGGCAAGAGGAACCAGGAAGATGTAAACGGAAAGATTGGGAATATGGAAAGATAAGATCATTTCGTAGAGGCAGCTATGAAAAAGGCAAGGCAAAGTAAGTCATCAGAAGGCGAGGCTAACTTGGACAATCAAGAATCAGAGATTTAACAAAAACCAAAGGTGCAAAGCATGGCCAGCTAGAGATAGGGCTGCCAGATTCACCAAATAAAAATACAGGATGCCCAGTTAAATTTGAATGGCTGATACCAAAAATAATTTTTGACTATAAATATGTCCTGTGCAATGCTTGGAACAAATTTACACTGCAAAGATATGTGCGGTTTATCTAAAATTCAGATTTTAGTGGGTGTCCTATATTTTACCAGCCACTCTATGCAGAAAGCTCATGAATTCACTAGCCGTTAGGTAGCTTGTGGTGAAACCATATCGGTATCAATGAACTGTTAGAAAAGGCAATGGATCGGAAGGCAATTGCTGAGACAGGGGAGGAAAGTAAGATCAGTTATGGCTGGAGAAGCCAAGAGCAAGATGAGACGGATAATCAGCATCACGGTTGTGACTTAAATCAAAATCCAGAGCTGGTAACGTAACAGAGGACAGAGAATGCTTATAGAAAAATGAGAAGAGGTTGTTCGGAGAGGTCTTCCGAGGGCTTCTTTTTGAAGTTCTGGGGCTTCCCACCCTGATTCTTAGTAGTTCTCACCTTCTCCCTCCTCCTACCAGGACACTGACACCTTACTATGTAGATAGTTATCCCAAGCAGTGAGCTTTTATACTGGGCAGGCAGTCTTCCTTGACGTGGATAGGCTAAGCCACCACTTACACAAGAATTTAATAAATGTATGCGTAATGACTGCTATGCATCAGGCAGTGTCCTCCTGGGTTCCAGATGTGTTTATCAAGTGTATTTTAGAGTCAGCCCAATTGCATCAAATTCACTAGGGTTCCTTCTTAAAAATGCAGATTCCTGGGCCCCCACCAGCTAAAAGCACCTCCAAGGAAGTCTAGGAATCTGCATTTTCATAAATGCTTCAGATGATTCCTAAATTTTTAGAATCACCGATCTACCAACCATTTAATACAAACAGGCATATCAGTGCCTTTGACTCGTGAGAAATATGTAGGAGAAAAATAAAACATGGATAATGATACCGGGGAAGTTAAATGAGGTCAGGCTAGTACCTGGTGAAGTTAAAGGACTTGCCCAAGCCACGTGGCTGGTAAATGTGGGACTCGTATCGTGTTTTGTCTCCAAGTGCAGCCTCTGCTCCAACGGAACACACTACGTTCCAGACTCCGGCCCTCAAAACGTGAGTTCATCTGTTCTGCATTGAACCAGTGCGATGATGCAGCAGTATAGCGATGGGCTTCGACCTTGGCAGGAGCAAGGGGCGGCATCCATCCTTACGGCTTTTCAGGGTCCATACGCACTTAATTCTTTCTTCTCGGTCTTCTCTAAGCTTGCTTCCATGCTGAAATGTACCTTTATTTTTAAGGCTCATGAGACTTAGTTGCCAACAGAAGGTGCTCTTGATTCACAGAGGGAAGCACTGCTCTGAAGAGTGACTGTCATAGAGCGACTCTGACACACCTTGCTGCAGTACGTAGAAAGAAACCCAGGCTGCATTCAACAACACCTGCATTTTGAGACTCTTCCAGTTCCTGACTGGCAAGACTTGTTTACCCCACAGCATCTCTGTGGGGGAGCTGGTTTTACTCCCATTTTACAGGTAGGAAAACTGAAGTCGAGAAACCAATGGTAAGTTCCTTTCCAAGGCTCTAGAGGTAAAAGTTAGACAAAAAACTGAGGACAAACACTCACCTTATCGCTTACTCCAATAGATCACATAGAATTCTTTCCTCATTTCCAGCTCTCTCCTTGCTATGTGGAAAACACTGTACCCTCCTTTCTATCTTTCCCATCCGAGATCCCAGATCAAGGATGGACGAAGAATAGAAGCCTGCGACTTAGGAGTCAGAACGAATTAGAATGAAGAATGTTCTAATATCCACTTAGTGCTCCGTAGCCTTCAAGGACCACGGAGAAACATAACCTATGATTCAACTAATCTCTGCAATAACTTACAGAAGAAAGCCTCAGGTATCACCGGCCCCATTTCATAAAAGAAGAAGTGGAGACTCAGGTAGGTCATGCACTTGAGAACCAGCAGGTGTAGGTGGCGGAGTCAAGAGGACAAACTGGTCCCAGGCCCAGAGCTCCGGCCACCGAAATCAACTTTATAGATGGGTCTGCTGAGAGTTTTCAGGTTTAAAGATCTTTATTCCACCTCTGTTATATGGATATAATGCTTCTCTTATAAAAGAACATTTGCCCTCAATGTCCCTGAAAGCTTTGCAGGACGCTTTTTTTTTTTTTGGTTTAAAATCCAAAATCCCCCAAGTCTGACAGCTATGAAAAAGTACAAGGGTCATAGCTGAATCGGAAAATGAAAAATAGCATGCCAGATAAACTTAGATTATTATAAACTGAGATTATTATAGCTTCCTCAGGTTTTTTATAAGTAGAGTTTTTTTTAACTCATAAGAAATATTCATATATATAGACACTCCCTTATAATAAACACAGAGAAGCACACTGTTCCCAGAATCTTTGGCTTGGCTAAAATATGATGATATTCTTAGTTCTTAGTATGGGGGAAAGAGCCTCCCAACACTCCAGGCTTTTTATAGCTCTGGCTCTGGGGCAGCATTTGCTGCAGTAGCAGCCCTGGATAGCAAAGGAGCCAAATAATGCTAATGGGGCAAACAGAATGTAATTGCTTATGTGTGCTGGTTATATCCTGAAACAAATTGTTTCTTAATGCTGAGGTCAGACAGGGTTTAATTAGGAGAAATACAATTGGTGTAAAATTTTGCAGCAGGCTGCTTGTTTGGTGTCATGCCAAGTCAACATCTAGTCTCTCCAAATGGAAATTTTCATTAGAGGCCATTGGCAGCCCTAGTTAGGCTGAGTTTCAACTTTTTCAAGTCTCCTGGTAACGTAAACCTGAAACTCAGCATATCTCTCGCCTAATAAAGAGCTGTCCCCCTTGCATTGACGAACACGTGCACGCCGTCTCTCTCTGTCTTGCACATACCCAGCTGCCCCCATTTCCCCACTGGCAAAATGCACGTTTCCCCAGGGAGCCGGCTGAACGAAAGCAATCTGCCTTTTCTTGACCATTTTTTTCTCCTTTCATATTTCTACATTAATAATAATTAGTCTTCCATCAGCACCTTACTTGAGAAATATTTTCATATGCATCAACTCATCCAATCTTCCCAATAAACCTGAGAGGTGAGTGGTTTTATATTTATAGGTAGGAGATGCATGGAAGGTCACACCTGCGGTTGGCTAAGAATAGATCTCGGGCCTCCTGATTCGGGGTCCTGGGCTTAGACTAAACCATCGAATTCTGCACGCGCGTGTGCGCGCGCACACGTGCGTGCACACACACCACACACCCTGGAACGTACACTGAAAACTCTGCCTTTGTTCATGTAAATGAAGCACGTGCATGACCATCCTTTTGTTATTTTCTCGTTACTTCATTTTATGTGATGTCTATGAAGAAGGAAGAGCGAAAGGTGTTATTATTCAAAGCTGCACTAATTTCTCAAAGATTTTGCAAACACTCTTTATTGAATATGACCCTTTTCTTTGTCGTCCCTTATTTATACGTCTCTTCACACACTCAAAGGTCCCCATTGATGCCCGCGGCGGTAATACTGCTATTTACAGTAATTTTAAGAGCCTAGATCTTCATACCTTCAAGGAAAAGATTTTATCAGTGTTTCTAATATAAATCCGTGTCTCAAAAGTGTTTAATTTATTTGGAAAATTCTGCTTCTAGGCTACTATTGTTTCTCTCTCTTCCTCTCTTCTTTCTTTGCAGCTGAAGGTGGTTTTTATTACACTGACAAAGACCACGCTGTATTAAAGAAAATTGCACAGAGAGACCCCCAAAATCCATCTACCCAACAAAAATCTAAGTCATTTTCCCTGCAATATCATAGCAGCAGTAACCGTCATGGGTTTAGAGACATATGGGACCAAGTGTTCATTTTTATATGCGGTTCTTACTGGCTGAGTCTCGGCTCCTTGCCAGTCAGGCCACATTTCACTTAGGTGCTGGGCCTCTGGCCCGCACTGATGTGCCTCGTTAGGGTCAGGGTGCAGCCCTGCACAGGGTAAGCAATTATGAAGCAGTGTTCCCCCTCAGCCCGGCTGGGCCGGAGGCCATGGAGAACCCCGTTGGAAAGGGAGGTTTCTCAGAGCCTCAGACTCAGTCCCCGAGCAGGTTAGAGTGGGAGCGACGGAAACGCATCCGCCGGGTGCGGTCTGGCACCGATTCCTCACTAATCTTCCTGTCTGTAAACTGAAGTCCCCCCGAAGCTTCATTTGGCCTTCGACCCCGATGTCCCTCTTCTACATCAAGCTTACACCAGAAATGAGAAGCACTCTTAGATTTGCTTTCTACACGATTTCGATTTCTAGTATTCAACGTTTTTCCTATGAGGATATCGGTATAGTTACTTCTTCCATAACGCTTGTTCCCAAGCTGTATATTTGTTCCAGTGCAATCGAGATACTAAGGAACAATTGAAGCATAACATGGATTTTGTATTTTGCTGATGTTCCGTTTTGTCCCAGAAAAACAGAAAACTGCATCCAGCCGAACTGAGGGGCAGAAGAATACGCACGCACACACCTCGAACATCCCCCAGCCGCGCTGGGTCAGCATGTGTGGTATCCCACAAGGCTGTTTTCTTATTCTTTCGCATTTTTGAGCTTTTCTATCAACACAACACAAAACAAAAAGACAAAGCGTAAAAACTCAGGTTCTTTCCACATCCCAAGTCTGTCTACGAGTCCTGGTTGGAACTGCCCAGTGGAGCAAGCAGAAAGGCAGGCACTACCTACAGTCAAAGACTTTCAATGGAAATTGCTACATCCTGCAGAAGTGGCTGATTTGATGCTAGCAGTGGCTGGGTTAGTGGTTTCAAACAGTGCTACAATTTCTATCCACAAAGAGTTTTAAGGTGATAAAGAAGTTAATTAAATAAGAAGAATCTAAACTGCACCAAATTTTCAGTTTTGGAGACACAGGTATCTGTGATATATATTTGCCTTGAAGGAGCGGCATCTGAAAGACAGAAAAATACGCCCTGGGATTTAAGGCTGGAAAAGATCTCTGAACTATGACGTTCAATGCCAACACTGAGCCGAGAACAAACCATGCCCATCTCCAGCCTGGTGTGCAAACTCCTAGTGCTTTCTGGGTAAAGCGCCATTTTTATTGTGCGATTTATGTATTCCATCAGCATTTATCACATGAGTCACCAAAAAAAATTTTTGAATATTATGCCCCCAACTCATTTTTCCCCATAACTCCTAAAGTTTTTATCATGCGGCTTTGCATGGCACAGTGATTTTTCAGGAACACATGGGTCCATTATAACAGAACTGACCATACTTATTTATTATCTGGCCATGGCGATTGTCTTCAAATATTTAATATATCATGGGTTAGGGATTCAAAGTCTAATATGCCCAGAACTAAATTCTTGGTTATTTCCCCACATTCTGTTTTACCCACAGTCCTTTCCATTTAAGTTAATAGATGGCTTCATCTTTCACTAGCCCAGCTTAAAAACCCAAGAGCTATCCTTGAATCCTCTCTTCATCTTACCCCAAATCCTAATGTCTTTATCTTCAGAATGCATCACTTGTCAACATCCCCTCTGATCCCAGGTCACTGGATTACTCTAACAGCCTCTAAATTTATCTCCTTCTTCCACTTGTGTCTAACCTGTATCTTTCACTCGAGTCTACTCTAATTCAAGAGCAAAGTGCTCCTTATACATGTGTCAGGCAACCCACTTCTCCATGAACTTCCAGTGGCTTGCTACCTCATTCTGAATAGGAAGGAGTCAGAGGCACACA
This sequence comes from Pteropus alecto, assembly GCF_000325575.1. Taxonomy (NCBI): domain Eukaryota; kingdom Metazoa; phylum Chordata; class Mammalia; order Chiroptera; family Pteropodidae; genus Pteropus; species Pteropus alecto. The sequence continues at coordinate 2,109,850 of NW_006438073.1, forward strand.
GAGCCGACACTGCCCACCTGCCCCAGTGGGAGTTTCCTCTTGAGCATCGTCTCCTACCACTCATCCTCCAGCTCCCATAGCCCCAGCTATGCTGCCGATGCCCTTGCCCTTCCTCGCGTGCCAAGTACACTCTCTCTTCCCTCAAAGATTTTGCTCTGACTGTGCCCTTGTCTGAAATGGGATTCACCTGGGCACCTATGTGGCTGGCTCACTCGCTCACTAATTTAAGGTCTTTGCTCAAATGTCACTTTCTCAAGTTATTTAAACTTGAAACTTCTCCTTCAAAACTGCCATTCTCTCTTGCCTGTCTTTCATTTTCTCAATGACATGATCCTGTCTATCTTCCTATATATTTTGTTTTGTTTTGTTTACCATCTTCTTCCACTGGAATATTAGTCCCCTGTCTAATTTTTTAGACAAGGGATTTTCTTTGTTTTTTTTTTTTGTCTGTTTTAGTCACTGCTCTATCTTTAGATCCCAGAACAATGCCTGGCACATAGTATATGCTCAATAAATATATATCGAATAAAAGAAATAAGGTATTGGTCTTTACGTGTAAGGTAAACAGAGGAACAATGAGAATCAGTGACTAAAGTTACAAGGAGACTCAATCTAAGGAATCATATTTCAACAATCCAGCACATTTCCTGAGTCCCCTGTCATGAGAGGTGTTCATGGGGGGTCTGGTGCCCTATGAATTGGCAGTGTGGTGAGGGGATCGGTGCATTAGGTAGCACCCAAGAATAAATGATGCCTGAGGTCCCTCCCTTCAATGAATGTCTATGATTCCCGCTATTTGTGTGGAATTCCCCACAATTTGCATTCATTTCTCAGGAAAGGTTGATATGATCATCTTTTTCTTGTAACCATTTAGTAGTAGAGTAAGGAAGTTATGTTATAAGGAAAAATTCATATCATCACATATGAACTACGAATAATCCACTTGTCACCTTCCTGTCCCACCTGCCTCAAAGGGCTAGAGTAATCATCAGATAAGATATTTATGTCAAGATCTATCCATGTTGTCACAAATGGAAGAATTTCACCTTATGGCTGAGTAGTATTTCATTATATATATAATATGTATACACACATGACATCTTCTTTATCCAGTCATGTGACAAAGGACACTTTTGTTGTTTCCATGTCTTGACCACAAGGAATAATGCTGCACTTATATGCGAGATATAAAACTGAAAGCAACAAAAGAATGAGACAAAAACAAACAAACAAACAAACAAACTCATAGACACAAAATAGTTTAGTGGTTACCAAAGAGAAAGTGGGGAAGGGAGGAGGTAGAAAAGGGTAAAGGGGTCAAATATATGGAGACAGAAGGAAATTTAACTTTGAGTGGTGAACACACAATGTAATATATAGATGATGTATTATTGAATTGTACACTTGAAATCTATAAAATTTTATTAACCAATGTCACCCCAATAAATCTAATTTTAAAAAAAATTTTAAAGATATTTATGAAGGTACTTTGGAAAAATAACCCACTCAATAGAAATTCAACATAGACATGGCAATAAAAAGGCATCTATTCCATGTGCTCAGTTTAACATCTTTCGAAATGCATAATACCTGTATAGTAATACCACAGAACAAGGTCTTCGTCTACAAGATATGAAGGTACAATTATGAATTTTTCCATACCAAAGCTATGCTGGAAAAGAGAAATTACTTATTTGTTGAAAGACAAAGTTTACGTATTCCCTGAGATGAGAGATGTTTGCAATGGTAATTTGTTGCTGTTATGATAAACAATATCTCAGAATATCGCCCCTCATAATGCCAATAGAATATCAACGTCAATCTTGATAAACTTTATCAAGATTTGCAAACTCTTTTCCATCACAAGGAAAAATATGCATATTTTAACCATAGAAATAAACTTTATGGAGGCACAACAGATAAAATTCTGAGAGGTACATGCAACCGGATCAGGAAAAGAAAGCCTGGGATCATAGACTCTGTTTTCTCTCACCCTGCAGGGTAATTAAAGAGAAACCAGTTCACAAGTTTCTACTGGTTTGGTTTTTTCTACTTTTATCGTCTTTGCTGTATACTGTCAGTGCTCCCACTTAGAAGTGACCCAACCAGAGGCATAGAAAAGCCCCCAACCCTTCGGCTACTTCCAAAACACTCAATCGGGGTAGATTTCTATCAGGGAAAGGGCATGAAGAAGGAACTAAATGGAAATAGGTACTTGAGAGTAGTGGGGATTTTCAACCTCAATTTCCTGATTTTCTAAGATACAGACAAGTCACTCTATGTCAGTCTGCAAGTTGTTCAGTAGCTGGCATGTGGGGAGTGAAGGGGGGCTGGCTGCCACACTTACTCTTTCCTGGAAGGGGAAAAAGGCTTCCTTCTTAGAGCGGACACGGGTGTTGTCATGGCACTATTAGTTATCAGCCAGCATGGATGAGCCAGCTGCCTTCATGTGCAGCTGAACATGGAGAAAGTAGAAAGGGCCCTTCCTCCCACTAGAGCAGAAGATGGAGGCTTGCAAAACTGTGGGAATGGGGCTCTGGGGACAGCCTGGCAGTCACCAGTGGGCCAGTGTCTGAGAAAATGAATGTCCTTCAAATGCCTTCCACAAAGTGATGGTTTTCTAGAGCTGGGATGATCACAAGAAGCCTAGGTGAGCGATGGAGCCAGGGAAGTGAGAATCTGTTAAAAGGTAAAGATTTTAGCTGCACTGGGAGCTTTGGCCTTTTCAGTGGAGAGATCCAAGAGACTACCTGTCAAAACAGAAGTCTCTCACTGAAACTACCTGGCTTGGAAAGCATGGGTAGTCAGAGGGGCTGGAGGTGGAGTAAGGGGGAGACACAGGGTCGGTCAGCTGCCCACAGCCAGAGTCTGGGTAACGTGCAGAAAGAAGGAAGAGGAATTAGGGCCCATGAGGAAAGAATAAGAGAATAGATGAGTGGCTGTGTGTGTCTTTGAAGGTATTGCCTCCTGGATGGTGCGCTGTAGCAACAGATGCTTTTAAAAATTCATTAATTCAGTTTTACAAATAAGGAAGTGGGTTTCTTTGCCTTCCCCCTGATTACATCTTCCGTGTTCCCTGATCCTCTCCATAGTGATTCCCACTGAGAGGCTGACTTGGAGGAACAGAGCTGAGAAACTGTAGGATATTCTGCTATTTCTTTGCTCTCTTTTCTTTTAAAAAAATCGTGTCAAAGCCCCTTTCCTTCAGTAATCCTTGGTATTCCCTCAGGAGCTGAGTTAAGATTTAATTGTGAAATTTGCATAGTAACTCAGCAAATAAATTCTCCCGTCTCTCATAGACCTTTCACTGCAGAGGGCCATTTTAGTTATAAATCATTTCTTTCAAGATCTCAACCGCATCAGCATTTTGCATCCCTGTGGAAAGTGATAAGGAGGAAAATTGCAGTGGAGTGCAGAGTCAGTGCCTGGCCTTGTGTCTCCATGTGGGGTAGGGTAGAGGCAGAGGCTGGGTGGGGGTGACCGACAAGAGCCATCTTTTCACCTGCAGCTTCTCTAAGGAAAACTGCAATGGTAACAGCATGGCACTCTTCACACCTCCTCCTCTCTCAGCACGTGCCATGCTAGGACATTCAAAGAGGTGAGCAGGACCTGAACATGGGTCCACATGGAAATCCCTGACAACTAGATGCGCATAGTAAAACATATGGGAAGGAATCCAGCAAGCAACAGCCAAGGAGAGTAGTATAAGAAGATGAGTCCCCAGCCTAATCCAAGACCAGCTAGAGGTCTCGAGCTCCATTTGAGACTCAACATAGAAGGAAGATTTGTTTTGTTCTATTGTCTTCCCTCTTGCCCCAGGCTGAAAATGCTCTTGATTCAGGACCAGGCTGGATTGTTGTAAATAAGGTTGTTCAGTTAAATCAAATAGAACCAAATTTACTAGAGCCCAGAAAACTAAACTTTTTCAATATCTTTTCATGTTTTATTTCAGCAACACAACTAGCTTCCCCTTTCAAGGTGAGGTCCAACACAATTATGATTTAGATTATAAAGGGCAGTCACAGCAATTTGCATGACTATGAGGTGGTAGAAAATAAGAAAGTACCAACAGGAAATGAAGAAGAAATACAAGAAAGTTTAAGCAGGGGGGAAGAAGTATATTTGATTATTCACCTGGGTATCTAGTATCTGTGCCTGGAAATACCAAAATGTAAGTACCATTGAACAGAGGGCACAGTTTGACCTGCATAGCATCTCTTGGTTCCTTAAAACTTTCAGATTTCCAAGAAGGAAGCCTTAGCAACCCCTTGAAACAATCTACTTATCCGGAAATTCAGGGGTTAAACTGCTAACGAACCGAGGTTTGATCATCCTATTTTAAATATCATAATTCTTTAAGAAAAAAATTTACAAAGAACAAATGAGGAATTTTATGCAGATAACTTGCATTCACCTAAAAATTTGAAGATTGCTGATCAAACACAAGCCCTGTAGTCATATTTCTTTCAAACAACTGAGTTCAGTTCCTTATTTATTCTGTAGCTGATCAAAACATGGTGCCCTAATTTTCGAGTTATGCTTGTCAGCCCCAGGAGATCAGTGAAAATTTGAATTCCATAGATGAATCAACAAGTCAGCACATCTCTATCAGATACATATCTCTCCATTGATACATGCCAAGTGGTCCTTCGGTGTAAGTTTTCTTTTCTTTTCTTTTCCTACATCTCTCATTTAATCAATGTAAGTTTCTAGAACCCAGTCGAAGCTGCTTTTTCTAACGACTCTATAACTGAGTTAAAGATAATTTTTCCCAAGAAAATGATACCACAAGAAATCATAATGAATGCAATATAGATATTAGTGAAATAAATAATACCTATTTGAAACTAACATAAGGTTTACGAGCGAAACACTAGGAAGGTTACATTGAAATCAGGAATAAGAAAAGGTGTTTACTTTATTAGTCATTATTGCTTTGGAAACACTGGCTAACGAAATGAAACAGAAAAAAAAAGAAACTACCAAATATGTAAAAGCATCAATAATAAGAGATATTATGTGTAAGTTATATGACTATATGGCTAGAAAACCAAAAGAATTCATCAAAGATCAATAAGACTCAGTATCAAGATAATGACAAAGTATGATTTTAAAACAAACATTCCAGTCATTTAATCAATAAAAATAAAAATACCAGAAAAATAAAAAGAAACAGAAGTAGACTAGAACAGCAGAGTGAGCTTCCTTGCAAAGCCCTGAAGAATCTCATCATTCCAAACTCCAGGCTTAGAAGTAGGGAATAGAATGTGAAACTTGAAGATAGGAAGATGGATTAAAAGTCATAATATATAACAACAAATTTTTTTACCCCTTATTGGGATATCTAACAGCCACGCATTAAAAGCCACCATCCCTTTATGAAATTATGAGTCTTTATTATTAAATAAAAAGAAGGAAATGCATGAGTGCTGATTTCAAAGCAAAAATCCACTCTATTTCAGTGGTCTCAAAGCTTAATTGTCACCTCTTTGTTTCATCTAAAGCTGCTAGTCCATATATAGGACAAAGACTGCAGTCGATCGATCCAATACACAAATAGGTATTAGATTGAGGAAAGAATGGAAGGTGAAGGAGAAATTCAAGATAAGCAACACAGAAGATAACATGAAGGAACTTCAAAAGAAAAATAGCTCTTATCAGTATCCTCAAAGAAATTACGATATTAATTTGTAAAACTAGAACAGGACAGCATCAAAAAGAAACAGAAAAAATATATATATAGTAGGAAAACAAGAATGATCTCTTGGCAGGAAAAATAATTTGATGAAACCAAGAATCTCCTGAAATGGTTAAAAGATAAAATCATCCTCATACCAAAGAAAATTAAAAGAGAAATGAAGAAATATGAGGTAAAAGATAAGTGACAGAGTTGATGACTTCAGGAGGTAAAATATCTGACTAAGAGAAATTTCAGAAAGAGAACAGAGAAAGCAAAAGGGAGGAAATAAAGAAATGATACAATAACGAATTCTCATAGTGGCAGAAAAACACGAGACGCTAGGATGAAAAGACCCACAGAGAACTTCCAACATAATGAATGTCAAGACATTTACATGTAGTTTCAACAGAACATTACAAAAGAAGAGACCAAGCTCCCCAAGAGCTTCCAGGGGAAAAAAGCAGGTCACAGAGATGAAAATTAGATGATATCCATCGTTTCACCAGGAACACTGTATACAAGAATATAATAGAGTTCAGTCTACAATGTACTAAAAGGAACCACATGTAACAGAATTTTATGTCCAGGCAATTGTCCCCTAACCTGTCAGAGGACTGAAGAGACACTCTTAGAAAAGGTTGAAATAGGGTGTTCTCTGGCCTCGGGACACCAGGCACCACTTGGGCCAGGGTTGGGAGCCATCTCAGAAATGGATGCACAAGAATTCCCAAACATTTGAGAGAACAAGCAGCTTGAGAGACAAAGGAAGACAGCAACCAACAAGTTGAAAAGAGTTTGGCATAAATAGATACAATAATTGCAGACAGTAGCAGGAAAAACTATCTCCAAAAATATTCTCAGTGACATAAGAGGAGATATTATCCATAAAATAAGAATGGTAAGCTATCAAAATAATACTCAGTGAATAAAGAAGAGGCCTTTGATATTAAATTACAATGGCAGAAATTTAGAAAACATATTAATAGGTGTGAATAATAAGCTTAGAAAATCCCCCAGAAAGTAAGGAGAAAAAGTCAGAGATGGCCAACATCAAAGTTCAATCTAGAGTATCTAATATCCAAATATTAGGAATTTCAGAAAGAAAGGACAGAGTAGAAAGATGAAAATATAATAAAATTTCTTGGACATTAATTTTCACCTTGATAAAAACTACCAACTTTTCAGCTCATTAAATAAAAATCTTCTCACTAAATCATTTAATTTTGAAATTATTTGTAAATACACACACCAGGATAAAAAGATATAAGAAATTTCCAGGAAAAAACAAAACAAAAACAAAAACAAAAAAACAGGCCACGTATAAAGGGATAAGGAATATAAATAGCAATTGACAACTCAAAAACAGTACTAGAAGCTGGAAGACAATGAAGAAATTCTTTCTAAATCCTATGGAAAACTATTTCTAACCTAGAGTTAAAATTCAGCCAAATTATTATTCAAATGTGAGTGTAGCATAAAGATATGTTTGGATGGTACAAACACATTCAGAGGATCTTAGGAAGGTACTAGAAGCTGTGCTTCACAAAAACAAGAAGTAAACTGAAAAAGAAGACACGGGGTTCCGTGAACAGGGACAGAGGCAGGGGCCATCTCCAGATTAAGGTCCAAGGAAGGCCCAAGACAGCTGCACATCAGGCCTAGAGAACCATCAGTCCTCCCAGAGACAGAAGATAAATAATTGAACAGGTAGATTCCCTGGTGTATTAAGAAGAGTTTATAGTTGTGTGATGAGAAGTTTACAGAAAAATAAATTAAACAAATGTAAAACAAGTAACTCCAAAAGAAGCAAAAAGCTAGCAGAGATTTTGACTTTCTGTGATTGAATGGCAAGCAGTGTTTTATATGAACTTGATCTCTTCTAGGGCCAAAGTATTGAATTGTAAATCCATCGTAATCTTGTGAATTTGGATGGGAGAATAGATCCCTAGACACTGCAGAGATTTCAAGTATAAAAAGATGGCTTCAGCATTCAGGAGCCAGGAAGGCACCACGGTTAGGGACCTGGTTTGTCTTCTGATAAAACAAAGAGGGGGGTCACTTATGCTGTTGGAAGGGTAGGAACTGCTAAACGTTTGTGCCTCTAATTTGTAAACCGAGTGACTATAAATTAAGAAAGTTCTGTATCTGTTAACAGGTGTCTTCTCAAGTATCCTTGATCACCCTTATAAAATAGCAACCCCATCATTCCCCATGCCTCAAAGTCTGCTCTCTTTTGACTCATATGCTTAGCACCACCTGATACAGAATATGCTTCCTTTGTCTTTTGTCTGTGTTCCTCCACCTCCATCAGAATGTAAAGGACACCGGAGAGCAGAGACTTTGCTTTCATTCCTGGCTGAATTGCCATCACGTACAGTAGCACCTGGCAGAAAAGATGTGTTCAACAAATAGTTGTTAAATAAAGACTATCAAATTTCACACTCTAGACTAGACTTAAGTATATACTTAATAAATTATTACATAAAATCATATATCTGATTTTCATTTCTACAGCACCTTTTCTTTTTCGCCTCTAAACCAGAAGTGGAAATGTCAAATTGCAAATTGACATACTTTGAGCAGCCCTACGACGTGGAAGAAAGCCATTTCCTTTAAAATCTCATGGACTCTACTATCATGAGATGTTTGCCTTTCTAACCAAACAGTTCAGTGTGTACAGATGAAAATGCTAAGGCTTTCCTCAAAACTACAAATTTCCATTATGAATGAAAGTCATTTAATAAATGATATCAAAAAAACATTTTTTAAGAACAATAATTATTTATATCTTCTTCCTACATCAGATTTGTATGTTAAACATTATTTATTAAATGTACAAGTCCCTAGCTCTTGCCTTAAAGACCAGACTAAAAAAAAAAATTAATTTTGACAAAAACATCTTGTATTGATGTTGGGGAAAAGATAACGCCCAAGATAGCACAAATCTGTTCAGCTAACTAATGTGGCATCGGGCCTACTTGCATATTTTTTGAGGAGGGCATTTCTTTTTGAAGTAATTTTCCCCCTCAGACCTTGGAATATATTAAGAGTAGAAGACCAGGTCAGAATGCATGCAAACTCGGGGTGCACATTTGATTATGAACGTGAGATTGGTTGACTTAAGCAATTCTGCTTTAATATTTCACTAATTAGGTAGGGGACAGCTCTGATTGTGATGAGATTGTCCCACTCTAGCTCAGATTTCCTAGGAGACATGTTAATTAAAGCAATTCTCCTTCCTCATGAACTGAAACTTTACAGAGATGAAGTATACCTCCCCCACCCTCGTCCTGTCATACACGCAACTCTGTACCACCCCCAAGAGAAAAGAGTGACAGCAAAAAATAAGAGGCAGAAAAAAAACACTGCAGCCCTGGTTAGGTTGTCTGAACATTTTTAGAACATTCCAAACGGTACAGACACAATAAATCACCAATGGCTCAGAAAGACATCACAGATCTTGCTATAACCACAGGGAGAAAAATACCATCAAAACAAAAACTTTCTAAATGTAAATGTATAAAACCATACACAAACGAACGAACTAAAGTACCATATGGCAGCAAGTAGAAGACAAATTAAAACTGAATATATATCATCTCTTACATGTCTACCCAGACCATTGTTTAAGATACGGTGCTCCAGTGAATCCTTATGAAGCATGGTGACAAACATTAAAGAAATACATATGACACCTGGTTGGGAGATTAATGTAGAATAAGGACTCCTCTGTCATCAACCTCTCTACATTACGAGCCATGCCATCTTCACAACCATAGAATCAGAGTAAGGCAGGAAGACCTATTCTCTCTCGCTCGCTCTCCCCTTTTTTCACCATTATTATAACACACTCACAGAAATGCACTCACACACCTGAGATGTTGAGATTTCACAAATGGAAAGAGAGCGGCGAAGTAGGAAGAACTCAGCGTGAACTCAGAACTGAAATGAGACCAATCTGGGCTTAAACCTTATCTCTGTGACTTCTTATTTGTAATTTCTTAAGCAGTTTCTAATGACACTTCCTTGTATTTAAAACTTAAACAATAATATAAACTGCAATTTGTGAGGCAACGAAATAAGGTAAAGTTCTCTATATGAATTTTTATTGTCCTTAAAACGGTGTTCACCAAATGGTAGCCCTTTCTACTTTGAGCATAAATAAAAAAGGGACGCTTCCCTTGGTCCACTCAGTATATTTTAGGAATGAGGAGATACAGAGAATAAGCAGAAAAGAGGAG
>NW_006438073.1:2119789-2145027 GCF_000325575.1 Pteropus alecto
AACCAATCTAAAGTAAATGTCTTTTTTACTGAGTTAAAAATACTTATTGTCAACGATATGCTAGAAATCATCTCTATTTGTCAAATTTCCTAAACTTACATAACAAAATTATCATAACAGAGGAGAGATGCTTACAGAATTAGTCATAACTTGAATTAGTTTACTGTCTCTATTAACTATATATACTGGACTGATGTCCATTTACTTGAAGGAGAGAGAGAAAGAGGGAAAAAAAGAGAATTTTCTGTTGAGGGATCTTGTGGCCAAAGCAGCGACAGTTACTAATTTCTGATATAGATTTCCAAGTCCCTAAGAACATATCTGATTATTAAAAGTGAACATGATATAGTCAGAAGGGAATGCTGAATAGTTAAGGCTCAGATAAGAACCTCTAAAAAACATTTTTGTTGGAAGTTGTACAGAAAAGAAAAGAAATAAAGTGGGTACTAGGGCCTCGCTACCTACTTTTCTAGAAATGAGATTTGTATAGAGTTTATAAAACATCACAGACTGGGTGGCATAAACAAGTGTTTCATCTCACAGTTCTGGAGACTGGGAATGTCAAGATCAACACGCTGGAAGATCTGGCCTCCATTGTGAGCATCTTTCCTGGTTTGCAGACAGCTGTTTTCTTGTATTTTCACATGGCAGAGAGAAAGAACAATAATTGATGTTCTTATTGTTCTTTTAATCCTCTTATAAGAGTACTAATCTCATTCGTGAGGACTCCACCTTCAAGACCTAATGAGCTCCCAAAGGCCCCACTCCAAATATCATCATACTGGGAATTTAGGTTTCAACATTAAATTTTGAGGAGATATAAACTTTCAGTTGATAGCAATCTCCATGAGTCTTCTAGTAATTTATCTGAACCTCATTACCCTCTCATGGATTTTGAATCATTCCAGTTCTAGAACTGTCATGGAATAGAGGCATACTCACAACAAACAACTTTTGAAGGAAACCCAAGAAGACCTATGTGATAGATCATTGGAACTCGACTTAGAAAACATGGTTACATTCTTCACTAGATTCCTGCAGCTATTTGTAGAATAAATACCTCAATCTTCCTAAACCTGCTTTATTTTATCAATAAAGTAAAATTAATGGTTCTCATATTCTTGCTGCAGAGAAAGTCATGAGCATCTACAGAGCAGTTTTATAAGGAGGCTCTAATAGATCAGAAGGAATGAAGATGGAAGTATGAACAAGAGCACAGCATTGCTTTCTATTGCTGTCCCATTCGCTAGAGACTAGAGAGTTGACAGCCCAGTCACAGAGCGCCCCTAAACTGTAGCTCCGGGAAATGGGGCACGTCTCAACTCTGCAAGAAAACCAGGGTAAGAATTCAGGACCATCACACAAACTGAAAAACAAGAGAACTGGCTTTCTGTGGAAGGTCGTGGGGTTCCACGGGTTACAGAACATGAGAATCCGAATGGGTGGGTTTTGGATGTGCCTCTAAATAAGAGGTGTGGAAAGCTCCTATTTTCTAATTCTTCCAGAAACTAGATTGAAGCAAAATTCAAGGGAGCTCCTTGATAGAAGGTCTAGGGGTTTCTTATTTCATCTAAACCCACGTTCTCAGCCCTGCTGATTACCAGGATCAGCAAATCACACGTGTGTATCTCTTCCTGTGTTGACCTCTCGTTTGAAAGTCTTTTGGCTCCAATTCAAGTTCACTTAGATGTCTAGAAAGAGTTATTACTTATTTTAAAGCCATTCTAAGAGTGTTTCCAGGCTAAATGCTTCTTGTTCTAAAACCAGCATCCCATGTTTGAGATATCTTTAGATTAAAAAAAAAAATGACCAACATTAAAGAAATACAAACTTGATGCTTCATAATTTAAAATTACATTGACATGATTTTTCCAGAAACTCTTTGTTAAGGTATAGTAAATTCAATTTTCTAAATTCCCTAGGCTGAGCTTATCTCGAAATATCTTTGGGGAAAGTGTGATACCCATTAACCCACTGTTCTGCTTCCTTAGCTCAGGGCTTAGGAATACATAAACTACCACCTTGGAAACCCATGATAAGACAGGCCTTCCCTCTGCCTTGACTTCTTCAGCAATTGGGGATGGGCAAGGAAGGTGGGGATAATAAATATGATACTATAATGCACCTGCAAGAATAAGTCTTCTACAATAAAGATGTACTTGTATCCGCATTAGGGAGATCGTGACTGTTCAGCTTAGAGAATTTTCTAATGAGGCTTTTAAAATAAGGTAAATAAAGGAAAAATGAGTGCAAAAAATAAATTTGGGCTGCCAGGAGATTTTCGTGAGTTTTTTGGAAGGAAACATGGTGAATATGTAAAGGCAGATGTGAAATCCCACTATGGATTTTAGAACTGGGTAAGAGACAGAAACTAAAAAACAGAAATTAATGGTCATTCCTTATCCTCAAAGGTAATAGTTACTGCTTTAAGATTCTGATTATAGTTAATCTTCTGGTATTAATTTTCTTCAAAACAGTTATTAACAACATGGAAGTATAAAACGTGCTGATAAAAATAATTACACAGTCTGCCAAGGCTAGGAGAAATTGTGAGGAAGACAGAAATAAGTCACAAAGATGGTCAAGGAAAAGAAATTCAGCTTAGACAAAGAAAAGTGATGCTGCCCTCAAAATCATTTCCAAATAATCTTCCCCAAATCCCTTAAAGCTAATATGAGATGTTAGAGGGATGCCACTACGTCTAGCAAAAGCACAGTGCACCTTGATTCTAAGGACCAAGTTCAGTTTTAGTCCGGTCAGTTTAAACAAGACACAGCAGAATTCAGAATGAGGCTGAAAAGGATGACCCAAGAAATAAGAGAAAAAAGCCTGAACACGCTGTTCTGGGGAGGGTTATTGACACATAAGTTCGGCAGGGTATACCTTGACTCTGGGAATGGAAGGAGCAATCGGAAACAATTGCTGCACCTCAACTGTGCCTTGGACGATTCGTGAGTCATCGTAAGCAGTTATTCTGAAATATTATCTCCCTAAATGGTGCCCTCAAAATTGGTCGATTAATTCAGAGCTCCCCAAATAGCAATCTGTAAAAGAGTCCTATTTATTCATAACGAGTCATCAACAGAAAGGGAATCTGTTAAGAGCTGACAAATGCAAACCTTCCTTTGTGTTCTCTTCTCATTTTTCCTTGGTTTACGCACTTCCAGTGACTCACAGGATCTGTCATAAAGGACCGAGTTCAAGTGCCCTGTTTTTCTACTGGCCGAATATTATTTAATTCCTTTAAAATTGAATTCTGACCCTCTGGCTTTCCATTTAAGAGGACTAGGCCATGTTTTCATTTGCAGAAAAGAGAGAGAACAGAGACTTTAAACAGAGAGCAGACCTTTGGGGAGGGGGCACTTTGCAGTACACTCGTAAGGCCTCTCTAGTCACTCACAATGTTTGTGGACTTGAGACAATCCAACCACAGGAACGTGATTCCAGGATGGCATCTCCCTGCCAGAGAGACCTTTGCGAATTGTCTCTTCCTTCCCAACCAGTCGGATGATGTGGATTCTGAGAATACAACCTTGGCTATTTTGCAGTAACTCTAATTCAAGCATTACAAAGGGAATAAGATGCCACCAAGAAAATAGTCCTTCGAAGGTGTCTATCTTCTTGATCTCCTTGAAACATTTCAAAAAGCAACTTTTTACTCAGAAAAATCTGTCACGGGGAGGCAGGTATAAGAGGTCAAATAAAGATAATGCTGCCTCTTTCTTTTCCCTTATATAATCAAAAACAAGGATGTGGGAGGAGACCAAAAGACATGCCGCTTTCCATGAAAATAGACTCACCTAGAACTCAAGCCAAACTACATATTAAAAAAATGTATATTCACCAAGTGCAGTGAACGTTGCACCAGATTGAGGTTGGACACCAAGGGAAGGTGCCCGCTTTTGTTTATCTAAAAGGGCTTTTCCAAAGTAGTCAACAAAAACAGTTGTCCAGGTATGGTCAAGCATGGGAGCCCTGACTAATGGCCACACACTTGGAGTTGAGGCCTGATGGGCTACAGACAGAGGGCAGAGGAACTGTAAAGGAGCCAACACTTGTGTGGATTTGAAATCACTACCTAGCCTGGGAAATCCCTACTCCCAAAATGGAGTAATGTGAGTATGTTAGTCTGCTCAGGCTGCCCTAAACAAAGGACACCACATTGGGTGGCTTGAACAACAGAGACTTATTGTCTCACAGTTCTGGAAGCTCCAAGTCCAAGATGAAGGTGTCAGCAGAACTGGTTCTCCTATGGGTGCTAGCAAAGGTTCTGGCCCATGCATCTCTCCTAGCTCCTGGTCGTCGTTGGTAACACTTGGAGTTACTTGGTTTGTAGATGCATCACTGCAATCTCCATCTTTTTATTCACATGGCATTCTCTACTATGTGTGTCTGTCTCTGTGTCTTTTCTCTTCTCCTTATAAGGATACCAGTCATAAAGACCCACCCTACTCCACCACGACCCCATCTTACCTAATTGTATTGCAATGACCCTATTTCCAAATAGGTCACACACTGAGGTCCCAGGAAGAATAAGAATTTGGGGGGAAACATTATTTAGCCTAATACCATGACCCAAAATGGCAGGTACCTTTAAGCTTCTGGAAAAGACAACAGAAAAAATGGAGGAAAATGTTATCATCCCATGCCTTATATTATTACTTACATTGAAAAGAGAGCCATGTTCCAGTAACAATTGATACAGATCAAAAAGGTTAAGTTCCTCGGCTTCAAATAAAAGAAAGAAGAAACTTACTTTGGTATATCCAAGCTAAATAAATAAATAACATAATCAAGCACCCATAAGGAATAAAAAAACAAAAATAAAAATTAGACATCTCAGACTTCTCCAGTGAAGCCCTCGGAACGAGGCTGGTAAGTTCATAGGGAAAAAAAAGTATGACCAAAAATTTATGCCTCGTTACATTATTGCTTAAATAGAAATTCAAATGGCAAATACTATAATGCCCATAACACTTGGGAAAAAGCTAACGGAAAATTGGAACACGATGTAGCAAAATCAAGTGAAATTAAAAATGTTCCTTCTCTTCAACCCCTTCGAATTCACTCCTAAGAATACAATGTAGAGAAACCCTTACGCATGTAGGCAGTGGGCCACTTTCAAAGGTTCAAGGAAGCTTGGTTACAAAGGCCCTGCATCAATAAGAAGCTAAATATTCAGCAACAGGAGATCCTGTCAAATTCTAGGAGTTGGGAAACTGTTTTTGTAAAGGGCCAGACAGTGAATGTTTTTAGCTTTGCAGGTCATATTAGTCTCTGCCTCAACTACTAGACTCTGCTGTTGTAAAAAGCAGACATAAACCGTTCATAAGTGAATGGGTATGGCCATTTTCCAATAAAACTTTATTTACAATAGCAGGTGGTAGGCTAGATTTTGATAACCCCTGATGCATAAGGATATTACAAAAAATAAATCGAAGAGTGCACAAAAAATAAACTGGAAGAGGCACACTAAAAAACACCTCAACCAGTGAATACAAAAACAAGGGAGATGAAGATATTAGTTCCCAACAAATGGCTACCTGTGAAAAGACATATAGCCATGAATTTCCCTATAGTTTTGACTCAAAGACAGTGCACACACTACTGAAGGAAATATGAAAATAACACTTATAGCACTACACCCACAAGAAACATAACTTTTGATTTTCCATTGTGGAAGAAGCAAGCTCCACCGTGTTACTGGAGAATTCTCTCTCTCTCTCTCTCTCTCTCTCGGCTGTGCAGAGAGAGTGGGGCCCAGTCACAGATTTAGCCTTCTTTTTCTCTTTCTCTCCTCCCTCCCTCCCTCCCTCCCTCATTTTCTCTCTCTCTCTCCCCTTCACCCCACGCCCAGACACAAGTCCTGCCCTAGCTTTGGCAAACTGCTTTTTCTGCCCAACCCACAAAATTGAGCATCTGAAGTGAAGTGGAAAATAAGGGTTGAAATAAAGCCATATTTGGGCACAGACCTTGAGAGGTGAAGAGAGGAGAGGCGTGCAAGCACAATTAGGGAGTCTTTAGTACAAAGTGTCAGCAGACGAGGGGTGGGGGGGACTGCGGCAAGCTGCCAGCTATGTGCACAAACTCCACGTGTGTCACACTTCTCCCCCTTTCCCCTCCTTTTTGCTCTCTCTGCTAGACTAACCCGGGTGAGGAGACACCCCCCACATCTTTTAAATGTGTTTGGGTGGGATTATTCCCCGTCAGTGACAGACACATTGCACTAATGCTCTGGCACTGTCGGAGGAACGATCAGAAATACTCACAGTCGCTCCTTGCAACCTTGATGGCCTGGGCTGTAACCGTTTGTTCCTAAAGCTTACCCTCAACTAGAGAGAGCAGGAGAATGATGCTCCCTCACTCAGGGCAAGAAAGATGCTCTGGGGGTAAACTGGAAGTGTTCAGAGTTGTCGGGGAAACGTCGGACCCATCCCGGAAAGGCATCCCGTTGTCAAGTGTTAGCCAGAAAAGAGAGGGATAAAAAGAGATGGAAAAGGAGAAAAGAGAATGCAGGCTTCCACCGTGGGGCAGGCTCTGTGAGATGGAGGTGAGCGAGGCTTCCTCTCACCAGAAGATTCGGTAGCAAAGGCTTCTGATAACGCTGTGGCCCAGTGCTGACAGCCCTTGGCATATTTTCAGCATGAGGTACATTAACAAACAAGGAAAAGCATCCCCCTGGGCCTCTAATAACATTTATTTCATGCATCATTTCCTCAGAGGAATAGTCAGCAGTATGTTTTTTATTCCTGGTGTGTCCTGTCTAAGAAATAACGGCCAAGCTCACCTGTTTACTTCTGTGTATTTTACAATGCCCTTAAGCTTTGTTTGTCTTTCTTCAGCTTCTTCTTCTTTCTAGGCACTCCACGCGATGTGGGTCTAAATAAAAGGGTTGGAATACTAATAGACAAGCTAGATTTACCGACTTTGTGGTGTCTTGGGCAAGACATCTCAAATCTTTTATGGAAGGAGGCAGAGTAAGAATCGAGAATAAATAAATCAAATGACCAATGTACTATAAACCGAAATGAGGATAAATAAGCAAAAATTAGAGTGATTCCCACGCTTTCATCAGGTCCATTAGTCCTAAGCACCTGCCAGGCTCTCTTGGCTTCTCTGTTGACCAGTTAGCCTGAGTCGAAATGTGCTCCCTGGCCTGGATGCACAGAACACCCCACCCCTCAAGCATCTATCTGCTGCTGAGCGAATATCAAAATATCTGGTGACGAACAGAGTGATTTCAAGGTCTCAGTTCCCTTTTCTGCAGCTCTTCATCAGATCCAGGGACTGTAACCTTTACAAGTCTCTGTCCTGGGTTTACACTGAAAATAAAATGAAAAAGTTGATCTTTCCACATAATCTCAAGGGTTCTCTTCCCCAGCCCTCAGGCCTCCTGAACAAATAAGCTGTCATCCAGTACTCAAGCAGAGAGGGCGGTGGAAGACCCTGCCCAGCCCCAGAATACACCTCACCCAGCTCTGTGTGACCATTCTCCGGCGAGATAACAAAGCTAGTGCAACCTACGGTCCAGGCCACAAAGCCCGGAGCAATGACATAGAAAAATGGTCATGATAAACTGTTAAATGTAAAACAGCATATAGAACTGTGTTTATATTACAGGTACAATCACATAAAAATGAATTCATTTGGTAAGAGAACATAGAACATGGGGAAATGAAAATGGCCCTTTATTGCCACGGTGAATCACAGGCCAAGTGTCTCCTTCAATTTTCATTAACATACTGTTATTGTGCAACAAAGAAAATAAATGAAAAGTTTGATCATGTCGAGCTGCCTACTACAGGTAGCGCGGTTGGAAGCTGAACTGGCGTGCCAATTTCCTCAAACTACAAATATACTGAAAAATACAACCAGCTCATCACCATGACACAATCCTGCAACTCAGGCTACAGAGATAACTGACTTTGAACCTTCCCACCTCTGCCATTCATTCATACTGTCTCTTCTGGCAGCTCTAAGGTTTCGTGTAAACTTCTGAACAGTCTGAGGAATAAGATGGCCAAATAACCTTATCCCAAAATTGGTACTGGAACAAAAGCATTTGTCTTCTGCTGCCTTTTCAAACCCACCCAGACGAATGTGAAAGCTCTCATGAGTGAGCGAGTGGGTATCAAGCCATATCTTCATCATTGACTACTTGCCCAGATTTATTCGATGGTATATGAAGTTCTATATAGACAACTCGCAATCAGTTCAAAATATTTTTTGAATATTTTGCCACGTGTTCATAATGGCACTAGGAACTATTAAGGGATCCGACAGAAATAAAAAGGAAAAAGGTCTCCGTCCTTAGCAATATCAACAGAGGCTTGTAGTCGGGTGTGGGGAACTATAGTCAGAAAATTCGAAGGAAGTGAGCTATGTCCTACAAACACCTCATTTCCCACATGCTGCCTGTGTAAACTGGGTCACTTTTGTAACTTAAGAATCTTTATGTCATCTCTGTATGTCATCATTTTTAAGAAGGCCTACAGAACAATGCTGTAAACCACTTGCCGGGCACATATTTAAGGTAAAGGAGGGAGAGCGGGAAGAAAGTAAATGGCAGAATTATCTTTATGAAAGAGGAAAAAATAAATTAAATAGGTGAGTAATTAGGTTGAAAAAGAATTTGTGTAAAGACAGACCCAGAAAGATTTGCAGCAGTCATGCCAATTTCTTTTACTGTCGAGGGCTACCTTTATTACATTTCTCAGTAGGATGGGCATTTTCGCAAAACTTTTGTCTACGAACCACACAACATGTATTGCCTGCTGATTAATTTGCTTCATCATTTGCGTCCACTGAAACATGCAGAATTGCCAATCAAAGCTTTTAATTATCACAGACTAACTAACGTATTAGTAAGCTGATTTAAAATGGTCCCTTCCCCCCAGAATAGTGACTTCATGGTTAATCATCACAGCCTCACCGCAGAGAACCATTCATTTTTGAAAGGTTGAAAATAGCTCAGAGTCTATTTATCATCTCAGGATGCCAAGGGATGCAGGAACCCCTAGTTAGAACCCCCTGTGGTAAGGTCTGGAGCAGCCAAGAGTACAGGGAGCATGGAGAACAGGCAGCTGGACTTGAACGTGGTAAATTTTCTCAGGGAAAGATGCCTATGAATCCCCTGGATAACCTCACAGTCACCGGGGCCCTCGGCCGATAGCTGGGAGGCTGAGGGAGCCTGGAGAGAGGCAGATGGCCTCCCCATGTTTACCTGAGTCTCATTTCCCAGTTCTCTCCAAATCTATCTTTCATTACCTTTCCTGGAGTTACTTGGCTAATGGTGTGTTTTTAAGAATTGTGTTGTTTGTTTTGATTTTAAAGAAACTGACTTATCAGAACTTTTCTGGAGATCTAAGATGTGTGTAATCAGATTGCCATTATGACTTTTAAGTTTGGACTCTCTGTGTTGCTGCTCTGGACTCAAGGGAGTCCAGAGTCCCTGTGTGCTACAGAGGCATAAAAAGAGAAAAGAAAACATTTTATAACTTTCGACCCCACAACAGCTTCACAAATGGAGCTCCAATTTAAGTGCAGAGTTTGATGTGAACAAGAATGAAGGCCATACCCTGCAGTGACTGTCACGGGCCAGCAGTGTTTGTGGGCAGCATGGTTAGAAGCAGAGAAGGGCAGACCTTCTCTAGGCAAAGCCCATGTGTACAGAAGCTTGCAGGACAGGAATTGGGGTTTAATCTATAATTGAATCACCACTCTAGCAGCCATTTCCCAAGGAGTACCCCAGAACACGTAAGAGAAGAAGCCTGCTAGTAAAGAACGAGGATTCTTTTATTTGTTTAACCCAGCAACTCTCGAGATAATTTAACCACAGAAATCTTCTGAGCGGTATGTATTAATACCCCTCACATCCTATTAACTCAATGAAAACAGTGAGCAGAGGGTTTAGAATGTGGAAAAGCCTCATCCTCACTAAGTGGAGGTTGGAAAGCTGAGACCAGAGCTACTGATGTAGGATTTCACAGGAATCACAGAGGATGTGCAAACAGTCAAGGAGAGAGTTTAGGAGAGGAGCTTAATTTCTAATGTTATTTGGATATCCTAAAGAAAAAGGGGCGATGGGGAGAGGAGGCAGAGAAGGGCGCTGTCAGAGAGAGTATATTAGATTTCTGTGGCTGCTACAACAAATTACCACAATCTAAATGGCTGAAAACCACAGAAATGCATTCTCTCACAGTTCTGAAGTCCGGGAGCCCAAGATCAGCAGCGCTGGACGGAAGTCAAGGTGTGGGCGGGGCCGCCTTCCCTCCGGGGTCTCTCGGTCCTCCATCAGCGTGGCTACCTGCACATCTTCCCTGGCAGGAGCATCACTCTGCTCTCCTCCTGCTCTGTCTTCACAGCACCTTCTCCTCTTCCGTGTCAGATCGCCCTCTGCCTCTCTTATAAGGAACATGTGAATGTATTTTAGGGCCCACCTGGGCCCATCTATCCATCTCCAGATCCTTAACTTAACCTCATCTGCAAAAAATCCTCTTATTGTTTTTGCTTTATATATATATCATATATACATATATTGTTTTCACTACATGTAAATATATGTAAAATATATATAAATATATAGTAAATATATGTATATATATGTATTTATTTATTTATATAGTCATAGAAGGTAACCGTCATAGGTTCCAGGAATTAGGAAATGGCTAACTTTTAAGGGCCATTTTTCAGCCTACCACAGAAGGAAAAGAAATGATTTGGAAATCGAGGCAGAAGAAATTTTTAAGAAGGAGTGAATGTGATCAAGTTTGTCAAATGCTACAGAGATAACAAGAAAGGGGGGGATTTAAAGAAAAGCTTGGACTGGGAGGGCCAGTGCGTTTGTCTTCTATCTTTTGAACCCACACAAACAAACGTCAAGCTTTTGACGCGTGAGCCTGTGAGTATCAAGCCATACTTTCATCATCGGTTAATTGCCCGGGTTTATTTAATGATATGTTGAGTTCTGTACAGACAGCTGTGGCCAGAAGCATTCCAGCCACATGATGGACAGGGGAGGGGAACTGGGAGACAAATAAACTATAAACACGAAGACCTTTCATTTTCTCTTTCTAACTTAATGGTCATAGCTCCTAACCGAATTATATTTTATAAGTGTGCCTATGCTTGCACAATAGGTTTTCGTGTCGCTTTATTTTTAACCTTAAATGACCTTGGAGTTAGTCTTCTGCTTCTTTTTACTCATGCATACTCCGTGAATAACGTTTTCCCAATGCCTACCGCCCTCGATAGGTAAGAAACTTTTACGTCCTCTAATTTGTCTTCTTTTTCCTTCAGTGTGCAGTTCCCGTTGTTTTCGTCCTTTTTCCCTCTTTCATCTCGTTCTCCATTCTCCCACTAGACCTGAACTCCGTTACCTGTCTCACAGCCAAGAACCCTTGCCTAATCACAGTTGAGAAAGAAGAGTCGTGAAAGTAGCAAGAAAGAGGAGAAAATGCAAGAAAATAAGAAAGGTTCTACTGTATTTTTGTTGGCAGGACTAAAATCAGTGAGAAATGGGAAGGGAAATAGGAAGAAAATGGCTTTAAAAACATTTGGCTCCGATCACAAATACGCACGCATAAGCGAGTATGTAGAAACATGGCAGAGTTAGCTAAAAATGGTGATGGTGATTATCAAAATAATATTCGTACAGGTCCTTTCAAGAACTCATGCTTTCATTTTTGTTTTTGTTTTCTATAATGTGACTTAGACTTTTTATTCTGAGAGAAAATGTTGTCGTGTTGCTTAATTTATCTCATCTCAAAAATACTTATGATATCTAAGAGGTTAAGGGCTTTGGGATCCCAAATATTTTGCAATAGAGAAAAGGAGAGTTTGTGGGGAAATGTAAAGTAATGTGTCTTTAAACATTTATAGCATTTTTATTCATACTAGCCCAAATGCTCATCAATAAGACAAATAAATTGTGATAAACTTATTTATTTATTGGTCTACTATACAATCACTAAAATCAATGAACTAGAACAACAAATAATAATGCAGATAAAACCTCATAAAC
This sequence comes from Pteropus alecto, assembly GCF_000325575.1. Taxonomy (NCBI): domain Eukaryota; kingdom Metazoa; phylum Chordata; class Mammalia; order Chiroptera; family Pteropodidae; genus Pteropus; species Pteropus alecto. The sequence continues at coordinate 2,131,812 of NW_006438073.1, forward strand.
TAAATGCCGTGGAAGGAAAAAAACAAAATTGTGTTAAATTAAACAAATATGACGCTTTTAACATAAAGTTTAAAAACGAGTAACAAAAATTTCTTCAGCTTGTTACATTTCCAGTGATATTTGGCTTCCCTCACAGCTTCATCATGCTCATGGAAACTGCAAAACTGATTCATCCCTTAATCCTGATCTCTACCAAGATGAGGGACAAAAGTCTTCAAATAGCCCAAGGCTGGGCCAACTAGCCTAGGGGAAGTAAAGGACTGTGACCCAGATGGTCAGGGCGGCGATGTCTGGAGCATCAAAGGACTGAACGAACTGCCTACGATTTCAGTGGACAGTGTCGTTTGGAAATAAGGATTCCCTCGGAACCATGTCAACAAGCATTTGTGCCTGAAGAGAAGCAATCAGGGAAGAATAACAATTCTTTTGGGAAAAAGACAGAGTCCAAGAAGCAAGGTCACAAGCAGCGATCTCAGCAAAGGATAGGAAATGCATGTTCGAGTTTCTCAGTGAACTGTTTCACCAGACCATCCATATCCACCTCCACGTAAAAATCAGAATAGCTTACGAAGTAGTCTGTAAATTAAAAGAAATAGATGTCTTACATAAAATGCAGATATAAAGTTGTTTTTTTTTTTTAAATTGGGGAATGAGTATGAAACGCAGGCTAAGATGGGCACGTGTCCTAGGTCACTTCTAAGTGGTAGGAAGCATCTTCCTTAGAACCCGCTGGTGTTGCATGCCGTGGCATTCCCCCAGCTTCACTGAGCCCACACCTCTGTGTCCGGAATGGTCACTTACATTTCACTGGAAAATACTGGCAATAGTGGCCACACAGAGATACTGTCGGTTTAAGGCAAATGTGAAAACATGACTATAAATCTTTTGATTGTGAGAAAAGGAAACAGTTTTCCTTCCCAGGTCCTGGAGAAATAACTTGTTTCCATTCAGTACGTGTGCACGGCAGCCGGGAGCTTCTCATTCAGTCCCAAGTGCCATGAGCCAGTTCTTGTCTTCAGAGGTGATCTCGCCCTCGCCCGAGAGGCTGGCGGCTGTGTTTGATCAGGTGCCCAGGGGATGTCAGATCTTCCAGGATGATTCATCTGCCAGAGGCTCGTCAATTTGCCATGGGTAATTCCAGCCTGTTTCACATTTGAATATGACAACTCCATTCCATAATTAGAAGGAGAGATTAGAGTGAATCAGGTAGTTATGATGAATAACTTTATCGCTGCTATTAGGTCTCTATTTTCTTTAGTGGTTACTAAAATATGTTTAAGAGGAAAAGGCTATGGATGTGAATTTGCACCGCCCCCGCCCCAGTCCTCTCTGTTATTTACACATTCTCTATCCTGCTTTAAATATTACTATGGAAATACAATTCTATACAGGAGTCTTTTCTGGACTTGTAGGTTCCACAAGGAATCTCCCCTCATTCCTGTCTTCTAAGGCCTATTAAGAAGTAATTGCTTTATTTAACCAATCACCTGCTGGGCACCGGAACCCCAAATTCAACAAGTACAAGACAGATTCACTTATCTCCGCCCTCCTCCTGTACTCTTGCTCTGGGTTAATGCCTCCGCCACCCACTCAGTCTCTCAAATCAGGAGCCTGGCTGTCACCTAGACCCCCTCCTCCTCCCTCCCACCCTGTCCCCAATCAAGCTCCAAGTGCCAAATAGCTCTTACACTTCCTTTTCTGCTCCCAGCCCTACTTCATGTCCTCACCTCACTTCTGAGCTATTCCAAGAGCCTCTTCAGTGCTGTCGCCCTCCTAGTGCCCTCTTAAGTCCTAATGCTATGTGACTAAGGGTAAGCTATCCACGGTGAAAGTCTGCCTCTGCCACTTTCCCTGGAAAACCCTTCAGGGGCGCGCAGGACAAAGTATGAACTCCCCGAAGGACAGAAACGGGCCTTTCTCATCTGGCCCTGCCAATTCTTCCCGCCCCACTCTGCCCGCACCTTGTATTTTCTACTTTATCAAAACCAACTCGCTCATAATTTTACCATTATAACTGGGACTTGGCTCACTGGACCCTCTCCCTGGAATGCCTGCCTCACGCTGGTTATTCTCGTGACCTTGGCTCCTCTTTCAAGATACAGGCCTTCCCGCCTCCAGGGGCTCAGCTGACCCTCCCGGCGGGTTAAAGGATCCGCCGCACCCCACCGCCTCTCGGCCCCCGTGACACCCCAGCGCGAGTGGGATTCTCTTCCCGGCATGGAAACGGCCTGTCTCCTAAAACCACGTCTCCTAGTCCGCATTCTCCATCTTGTTCCTCTCAGTGACGAGCATGATTAGGAAAAATAACCGGCTTTGAATCAATGTACACCGGCGCTCTTTTAGGCCTTTTCGTGTATGTTTTCTCGTTTGCTTAAAATGCTAATTACCTGCCGATCAGGTTCTTTCATTCCATGCGTGGGAAGCGCTCACACGCATCGGCTATTTCCCACAGAAGGAGAAACGGGGGTCCGCCGCCTCCTTCCCAATCCCCTCATATTTCAGTGTCTCAAAGCTCGTTGAGGTGGAGAAGGGAAGAAAACAGTCAAAATGAAAATGGTTAAGTTAATTAATGGCGAGCTTGCTTGTAGGACCAGCACGTTTATTTAATCAGTTGCCTAGTAACCCAGCCTGCGTCTGATGTCAATCTGATCAGGCTGCTGTAGCAGGTGATGGCCTCCTTTCCATCAGCCACTGTGCTCCTGCCCTGCCTGCGTGGGCTTTGGCTACTGAAACTGCAGATCTCCTTCCGGCCCGAGATCAGGGAGGCTGTGAGGTAGAAACAAATTTTTAACATCTTCTCTGTCCACTCAGTCTCTCTCCTCGGACTCCACAGCCAAGGGAGGAAGGTCTTTGCATGAACGTGACCTTTTAGCTGGTGAATCATATGACAAGAAAAATGACTCGCACCCGCCTTCCTTCCGGAGTGACCTACACACCAGGCACCGAGGAGAGTGTCACAGCTCTCCAAACTGGTATCATTTGTGTACCCGCATCGATAAACAAGGAATGTTTGCACACGCCACCGCAGGTGAGGGCCTCTGCCCGTGGCAGGACAGAGAGGGTCAAACAGAGAGGGGGCTTGGGCTTTGGGTTTCGTGTCATGTGAGCTTTTCTGAGTGACCTTAAATGGAGAGAGAGAGAGAATGGATGCTGAGTTTAATCATGCAAGACCAGCTCAAGACAAACTGTGCAGTTTTGTTTTCTGTCTGGAAAAAAAATAACTCACGTACTGACAGGCGTCTGAGCGCTCGGCGCTCCTTAGGTGCTGAATTTATGGGAGGATTTGACGACCAGAATTTGCTTGTAGGTTTTCACCTCCCTTATGCTATTCTCTTAGCTGGTCGTTTTGAACGCCCCTCCCCCATCTTCATCCCCAACCGTCCCTGTTCTTAAGCCAAATAAAAAGGAAACATCAATGAAATAAAGATTCATGTTTCTGCTTTGACACACCATGACCATATTTTTATACTATTATGAGATGGGTTTTTTCCTTCTATTTGTCAGTCTCTGTGGATAAAAGACTCCGTCTTCCATAAAGAATTCCCACCAGAAATCTTTATAAACCTTCCATCAGAGAGACACTCTGCCTTCGTGCTGTGCGAAAGCTAATCTAATTAAGACAGGATCTGCTAAATTTAATAGCCTGCTATGAATTTTTACAGACATCTGGTAGCTGGAAGTTGGAGCAGCTCTAACATATAAAATTCACATTGTCCAGATGACCAATATCAGGGTCAATATTTTCCTTCTTTTGGGAACTCATATTGTTTTAGTATGGAAGCTATTTTTAAACCATGATATCTTACAGGTAAACACACTGGAAGGGACACTGAGGATGGAAACTTCTAAATCTCAGCTTTCCATCTGCGAAATGAAGGCAATGACATTTCCATCCTGGGGTCGTTTTATGGATAAATTTGAAAATGTATACACAGGGCGGGCTTCGTTAGCCGACCGACCTATACGGTCACACAGCACCACATGTTGGCAAACCCCTTGCTTGGTGTAATGCTCTTGTACTGTCTCGAAATTCTTCATTTTTGAACTAAGGGCCCTGCATTTTTTATTTTAGGCTCAGCCCCGTCAGTTATGTAGCTGGTCCCGTGTGTATAAAATTCTTTGCATGATGCCTATTGCATAGTAGCCACAAAATAATTATGACGAAGCTCCCCTCCCCATTCTACCCTCTGACATAAAATTATGAAATTCAAATAAGTAAATTTTCTCCCGCTTCTACCTCCACCTCCCCCAACACAGTCTACATCTATCTTTAGGAAATGGAAAACATGGTAATAGAAAAAAGTTAAATTTTATATATGCTAGGGTGTGCAAAAATTACCTATTATACAAAACCCATAATTGATGATGAGGGTGTTCTCTGAGGTAAAAAAAAACTGATATTAGGTGTTAATTTCCGGGGAGGACCTAATTTCCATTTCATTTTGTTCTTGTTTTTGTTTTATTTGGTTTTAGCATATGTATGTTTTGCCCTAAAAAATAATAATAATAATAAATTTAGTAATTTTGTTTTACTTAGACTCCAATAACCCTATCTGTACATGTACGTGACTGTATATTCACCCGTAACTTCTCACTAGTTATCTGAAAAGACGGAGCTTGGGAAGGGGTGGCATCCCCAAAATCTAACCAATTTTTCAGACCCAGAAACGTGAGTTCTACTCTAGACTCAAGGCAATAATTAATACTTAATGGAGTTGATGGACATCTCCTCGACTTCCCTTGCATTCCATAGCCCACTCCCAGAGGGAAGAAAGAGGCGGGTGCCAGCGTTCTTTCACTGGAAACCCCACCCCACCAAGCCTCCTGGGCCCCAGAAAACATGTGCACTCACAGGCACCTGTCTGTAAAGCAGGAAAACAAGAAGTACAGCAACCCATTAAAATCCTATGTTCTGACAATATTTTGCTCCGGGGCTGCTGAGAAACATAGTATCTAATAGGCTTTGAAGTGAAAGGTGGAATCCCTGTGAAATGAGATTTTTTCCGAAGTATCCAAATGATGCAGGATTTTTTTCTCCCCACCAAAGACAGCACAGGATGAATGACCTTGAGCAATGACAAACAATATACCGCACATACCCAATCAACCCTGATAATTACCGTGTTAATAATTAAGCCTATGGTCTGAATTTACATTCAATGTTTCTGTTGAATTCTGTGGGGCACTCAGGGGTGGCTTGTGGGCAGAGGTCCAGCTGACTAGCCAATTCTGAAAATATTAGTGAAATTCCTCACTTTTTTTCGTCCAAAGTTCCAGTCTCCCACAATAAAATCTAAGATACCATCCTGAATGGAAGAACAGAATTCCTCCAGAATCATTGTGTTTCATTCCTCGGGGACAGCTAACTATTTAAAGCAAACAAACAACAAAAAAAAAAAAAAAAAAGGAAAAGAAAAAAAAAGAAAAAGAAACATTTGCATGCTTTTGTGAGTCATGCTCATATTACCTCCTTTTTCTGTCTGACAAAAATGCTACATAAGACATTTGACTCTTTTCCTGCTTGGTCTCTTGCTGTTTCTCTGGTCTGTGGGGGATCATCACACAATTTGTGTGCCCCAGAACACAGCTGTACGAGCGTGGGAAAGCACCTTAAACAGTGGTGCACCCATGACAATCAACGGATATTAGAAAATGATGGTAGATGCTACCTCCTGCTTTCCCCACTCCCTCCCAGCTGTCGTCCTAACACTTTTGCAATTCAAGTTTCCAAAAGAATTCTATCCAGGGCAGAAAATATATGTACCTGTTGTCCTAGCTGGCAGGTTCTGGAATTAAGTTGAGCTCTCAGAAACTTGATGGTTCGCGTGTCTGAGGTGACATCTGTCAGTCTGTAACCGTTCCGTGTTTCAATTGGCTGAATGTTTGCTTCCTTTTCTTCCCAGCAGTGCCTAGAATGGAGAAAGAGTATAATAGATATTTGTTAAATGAATAAGTCAAGAGGAATATTGGTATTGTTCTCTTGTGATCTGAGAAGCCCAGGGTACTTTTAACTCCACGCCCAGTCTGTTTTAGCCTGTCCCTTACTGCTGCTTGTCAGAAAAGAGATGTTAACTACTTTCTTAGCTTCTTCGTAAAAAAAAAAAATTTAAAAAAAATTTAGTTTGGGCCATGGAAGGGGCAGTGTGGTGTAACAGTGAAGGGCATGGACACTGAGCCAGATTCTCTAAAGCAGCATCCACACACACTCCTTGATAAACATGTACAACTTTATGTTAGTTACTGAACCTTTCCGTGCCTCAGTTTCCTCATCTGTAAGATGGAGATAATACATGTTCCAATGTTATACAAGTAGTTAATATTTTAAAGTACCTAGAATGATGCTAGTACATAAGTGCCACATAAATATTTACTAAATAAATACAATAAAATGGTATTTCTAAGAAACGAAAATATTAATTCATGGATGGCAAATAAGTTGCAGCGTGAGAATGAATGTGTATTACTTGGTAGGAGATATCTGAAATCATATTAGGAAGGAGTTCAAAGCCACATTGGGCCTCAGGTGAAAAGTAGACCCCTGGTGATCGATGATGCTAGACGATCTCTGATAGGGGACGTGGCAAGACATGTGTCCCCTTCTGCCATCCCTGACATGCATGTGACTTTTTCTACCTGATATATTCAAAGTACCCAAGAAAATGGGTCACAAGGCTAGAAAGTTTGAACAAATATTTTCGAGACGCCTTTCTGTGACTGTATTATGCTAAGCGTTAAAACATAAAGGTGAGTAAGGCAGCCACTGCTTTCAATGTATTTGAAGACAAGAAGGAGAGATGGGCCCGTGGATTGTACTTTAGACTACAGAGCGCAATAGTCAAATGTAAACACAGGACTTCGAGAGCAAAAGAAGCGGCAACTAACACACCCCAGCATGGGAGGGAGACACGAGAATCTCTGGCGGAGACCAATTGCTAAATGCTACTTGAGTGGCTTTCCTGTCAGAAACGAATATACTAATGGACAGAACATATTAAATGATGGTTTTCCAGACCCTGGACAACAATCAGCACTGAACTATGATCCCAGAGAGAAGGAAAACAAGGTGAACCTTACGACCACTTTACCCTAAGGACTGGAGGCAGGACAAGGTAAAGCGCAGGGAGGAGCAACTCAACAGAGACAGTGGTGTGGCCAGGTGGAGGAGATGTAGATGAAGTCAAGGAAGGCAAAGAAGCTAGAACTGTGAGACAGTACCAGGGGGCACAAAGCTTCACAGAGGGAAGGCTGCAGAGACCCGCCAAGGGCAAACCTGCATCTTTGTCTCAGTACTCGTCTGTTCATAAACTGTAAAATATTTCAGGGACAGCAAAGGAAGCATGAACATGAGTAGGAGAAAAATAAAAGATATATATTTAAAAATACAAAAAAAAAAAAGTAAAATATCTAAACTAAAAATTGCTCAGGATCAATTTACAATACACACCTTTAATCTACCAGAGTCTATCTTCAAATTATATTACACCTTTTCAAATATAACAGGCTTACAAATATATACTTCTATCCCCCATTTTCATGCATTGTTATTATGTACTTTACCTTTCCATAGATAATAAATCGCACAATAAATACAGTTATTGATTTTTCTTTTAACAATCAATTATCTTTTAAAGAAATTGTAAAATAAGGGAAAAGTATCCTTTTATATTTATACATATGTTTACCATTTGGAGCACTAATTATTCTTTTTTCTAGGTCTACATATCCATCTAGCATAATTTCCTTTATGCTTAGATAAAAGTTCTTTTAACACATTTTTAGTGTGTGTCTTCAGCGATGAGTTTTTTAGCTTTTTTTTTTTTTTTTTTGGTCCTAAAGTCTTTATTTGGTTTTCATTTTTAAAGGTAGTTTTGCTGGATATGAAATTCTGGTTTAATAAATTTTATTATCAACACATCAAGGATGCCATTCCGTTGTCTAATGGACTTCATGGTTTCTGATGGCAAATATGCTGCCATTTTTGTCTTGTTTCTCTGTGTAATATGTGTGTTTTATCTCTGGATCCTTTTAAAATTGCTCTTCATCACGTGTTTTCATAAAATTTTATTATGACATATCTTTTTGTGATTTTTCTTATGGTTTTTTTTTCTGCCTAGGATCCACTGAAATTCTTGGATCTGTATGTTTTTAGATTTCATCATTTGGAAAAATTTTCAGGCATTATTCTTTCAAATGTTTTTTCATCACTCCCTACATTCTCCCCACACACTTTTTTTGGTCTTTTTTCTCTGTGCATTTATTTTTAATTGTTGCTGTTGCTATGTCTTCAAAGTCTCTAATCTTTTTTCCCACATTATCTAATTTATTCAGTGATTGATAGAACAATTAAAAAAACTAATAAGGTTACAAAATATTGGAACAAGACTTAAAAATCATATTTATAACTGATGTATATAGAACACTCTATCCAGCAACAGCAGAAAACACATTGTTTTCAACTGCACATGAAACACCCACCAAAATAGACCACATTCTGGACCATAAAACAAAACTTGATAAAGTTTAAAAGATTCAAATATAAAACACATCATCTGACCACATAGAAAGTAAACTAGAAATCAATAAAAACAGATTTCTGAAACATTTCCAAAAATTAGAAATTTTCTTAATTCAAAAATAAAATTAGGAAGCTATTACTTAACTGAATGAAAATTGAAAGACAGTATATCAAAATCCATGGAAGTAGCTAAAAAATGTTTAGAGAGAAAATTTATCATATTAAAACTTTCTATTAGAAAAGTATATATGAAATCAATTACTTAAGCTTATATATAAAGAAATTAGAAAAAGAATGGCAAATGAAACCCAAAGTGAGCAGAAGAAAGTAAATATAGAACTATAGGGAAAAATAAAACAAAACAAAAAAATGGATTTTTTTAAAAGATCAATGAAATGGATAAACAAGTGATAATTTAAAAAGACAAAAAAATTTCAATATCAAATAAAAGAAAGAATACTGCTACAGTTTATACATGTTCTAAAAGCTTAATAAGAAAATATCATGAATAATTCGATGTCAATAAATTTGACAACTTGGATGAAATATAAATTCCTGAAAGACACACTACCAAAATCTATTCAAAAAGAAATGGATGAATGATATAGCTCTATATCTATTGAAAAAATTAAATTTGTGGTTAAAATTCTTTTCACAAACTAAACCCAGGTCTACCCAACATTTCAAGAAACAAAAAAGCAACCCAACACAAACACTTCTAGAAAATAGAGGAGTGAGGAACACTTGCTGGCCCATCTATGAAGCCAGCACAGCCTTGGTGTCAGAACCAGATGAAAATACTGATTGACATTCTAACAAATATAGTGATAAAAATATTTTTTTTAATTTCTAGAAAATTGGATTCAGAAATAAATGATAAATTAATATATCTTGACCAATTGGGATTTTTATGAAGAATCAAAATTTGAATTAACATTAGAAAAGATAAACTTTATTTGCCATATTAACAGACTAAAAAGAAAAAATATATATGTTCATTTTAATAGATGCAGTAAGAGAATTTGACAAAATTCAATATTCATTCGGAATAAAAACTTTCAGTAAACTAGGAACAGAAAGGAACTTCCTCAACCTGAAAAAAGGGGCATTTATGACCATTTTACACTTAACAGCCTACTTATGAGTTCCCTTAAGGTTGAGAACAAGATAAGACCACTCTTACCACTTGTATTCATCATTGTATCAGAAGATTTAGTCAGTGCAATAAGGCAAGAAAAATAAATAAAAGGCATACAAACTTGAAAAGAAGAGTTAGACACTGTGGTTGTATTTGTACAAGATTATAAAGAATCTAAGTTAAAAAAAAAGAAAGTACAAAGAAGGGAAAGGAACTAATAAATGAGTTTACTAAGGTCATAAAATAAGATGTCAATATAAAAATTCAATCATATTTCCATATACTGGTAACAGAGGATTAGAAATCGAAAGGAAGAAAAATCTATAATAGTGTCAAAACTATTTAAGGAATAAACTTAAAATATGAGCAAAGACCCAGACTTATAAATTACAAAGCATTGCTGAGACGTTAAAAAATATCTAAACAAATGTAGAAATATATCATGTTTATGGATCTAAAGGCTTAATAATGTTAAGATGGGAATTCCCTCCAAATTGATCTATAGGTTCAATAAAATCTCCATAAAAATCCCATAGGCATTTTTGTTGTTGAAATTGACAAGCCAATTCTAAAATGTATATAGAAATGCAAAGGACCTAAGCCAACCCACAGAATTCGAAAAATAAGAACAAAGAATAGCTCTTACACTACCTTATTTCATAATTTTCTATAAGACAATGTGGTATTGGCACACTTTAGACATATAGATCTATGTTACAGAATAGATCATCCAATAAAAAACCTACCCATATTTGGCTAATTAATTTTGAAAAGGGTGGCAATATAATTCAATGGGAAAACATAGTTTTCTTCAACAAATGTGTTGGAATAATTAGATATCCATGCGCTAGCCAGCCTCCTAGATGACCCCAGTAATCACTGCTTCTTAGTATTCATGTCATTTTGTAGTAGCTTCCCATTGAACCAAAGCTGGTTTATGGGACCAATGAAATATAGCGGAAGTGAGGGAATGAGTGTGACCTCTAAGCAGGTGTGATCATCACAGTATGGAAATCAGATCATCTTGCTCCCTTGCTCGAAATAGTCAAATAGTGTTCTCTTTCACTCAGAATAAAACCCAAAGTCTTTCCCTTGACTTACCAACATCTTTGATGAAAAGCTCATCTTTTACTCCTCTCTCCCTTACTTTGTCCTGAAATCAGCATGGCTTGCTCCCCCACTTCACTGAAGTCAAGGGATGTAAGCTCCACGAAAGCGGTGACTTTGTTCTATTCAATGACAAATCCCCAGTGCCTAGACAGACACCAGCCATGTGATAGGTGCCTCTTAAATAGACTGACTGAACAGATAAACCTCTGTACTCTTTCAGATTAGGAAAATAGTGGACCATGAGAAATGAAAATAAGGCAGAAATTTAAAAGAGAAGAAATGAAAAACAATGGAGGCCAAAAATAGGAGTTTATCATAAGAACATGCCAGCTCCAAAGAGTGTTCAAAAGTTCACAGTTTGGGTCAGCTAATGGGTGAGAAATGAAGAAATATCTCAGAAGTGAAGCCAAGTTGGAAAGTCTGGAGCCATCTAAGCAGCCTAGTTTGCAGGTATATAGCCCTGTTGAAAAAACCTCAAAACAGAGAACAAACAAAATCAGCTAAGAGCAGCTTTGCTACTACCTCCTGGAAGAATAAGGACCTGAAATGGACCAATTTCTGGAGTATTGTGAAAAGCAGGAGCGTAGTAGGAAAGAGAAAGTTATTTAGCTGAAAAGGGAATTGGGGGCAGATTATGTCCAGATCGTGACAAATAATAACAAGAGGACCTTAAAATCCAGGGTTTCAGGAGCTGTTCTTAGCTCTGCTTTCTTCACCACCTTTCTTCTGAAGCTGCAATTATTTTTGTCCTGATTTCCCATGAATGTGGAGGGAAAAGCCACCACAGAGATTTCTTAGCTGATAGAGACAGTCGTCTTCCAATATTCGTTTTCTCTTTCGTTGGAGAAGCGCCTGGGTTTGACGTCGGCATCTGGCCACCCAGCCACGGACTGCAGTGCTTCACTCTCGGGTATGCTAGGAATTGTCGGCTGGTAGGATTCCAGTGGAACTGACCCGTGCTAATCCTCTGTCATCTTCTGGGTCATGCTTGCTATGGACTTGCTTCCTGCTGGCTGGATCACAGCAAAGCCCCCTGGCCGGCCTGGCTTGTGGAGGAAAACATTCCGACTCACCTCGGTCTGTTTCTTAAGAGAGAAATGAACTTCTTTCGTATGTCCCTTTGTTAGAGCTACAGAATCCGTCTCCTAAACACTGCGATCACGCGATGGTGCAGAGTCTGGAGTGAGAAAAGCCCAAGTTCAGAGCCTTTATCTGCCACTCACCAGGCAGGTTCTCGCGTTTTCTTTCCTCAAAGCAGAACTGTGATAATAAAACCTGCCTCGCTGTGGGCTGTATGTTCATAACTTTAAAACATGTGTAGGGTCTGATCCTTAGTATTTACTGGGTAAAGTGACATCTTTGTTATTGACTTTTTCGACCACACGCAAATTCCTACCAGGAGCCATAGCACTTGACCGTGTCAGGAAAGAAAAGGATGGAGGAGAAGAGATGCCCCATGGTCCTTGGGCCCTCGCCCTCCGTCCTCAGTTCTCCCGAATAGCACTCGCCACCCAGCATTTCATGCCGAACACTGAAGACAGTCCTCACATGTCAGTGTGGGAAGTCTTCACAGCTTCAGGATTCTTCATCTTACTTAAGTAAAGGTATTTCCCAAACCTCCAATCCATTACTTCACAGAAGCCTTAGTGACAATACACCGTGTCCTGCTCTCAAATCGTGTGCTTTCCCTCAGCTCAAAAAGCTAAACACTGAAGACAAAGCAATACCTCCATGATCCTCCAAATAGCATTTCTGTAGTTTTAAAACCTTCAGTGAGGAAATGCTTGAAAATAACTTTTCAACCAAAACAAGACCAGTTTGGCCACATTCTCCAAAACTCCCTGAGGATGGTTCCCCTCCCAAACCCCTGGAACCTCTCCCCTCCGAAGAAATTTGTTCTTCGGATTTTCAACTTTGTCATCAACTGCGAAACCTCAAACACACAGCAAAAAAACATCTTTCCAAATATGATGTACTGTGATGTTTACCATTTTAAAGGAGTCACTTCTTAGTCTGCTACACAGTAAATAACCCATTTGTTTCACTCAAATCACTTCACGTAATAAAGGACTTGTGTAAATTCAGTAGGAGCTCTGTCATCCTGGGGTGACGAGTTGCCATAGGAGAATTTATCTCTACCATCCTCCAGTATGAAAAGCTGGTGCTGCGTTTTTTAGCACGGCAAAAGCAGTGAGAAAGTTGCAGTTCTGGCTTGTGAATTCATCAAGAGCTGACTTCATGAAATCTTAATGAACAGATTCAAGCAAGGGCTGAGGATAACTCATTCAGGCAAACAAAAATGCATGAATGCAACACTAAGCTCAAGAAAATGTAAACCTATAGAGCCTGAAAATTTAGTCATTGCAGGTATAATACATAGTATCCATTTATGTATGGATATTTATACATCCGTATATGTATATAAGTGTACATACATATGTATACATATGTAC
>NW_006438073.1:2145719-2153477 GCF_000325575.1 Pteropus alecto
AGGCTATGAGGTTCAACAATTACTCATGGGATACTTTCTTATAGACCAGATGGTCACATCCTCATGACAGCGCTGTGGAGGGAAGGCTCACTCTCTTTAGAGGTGAAGTGTTTGCTCCTCTTTAGCCAGATAGGTGGTGCACCAGCACACACACACACACTGTTTATGACTAGATTTCCTGCTTTTCGCTAGTCCGTGCTGCACATGTAATGCTGGTCCATTCTGCTGTCCACGTCAGAGTCCCACCCTCGTCAAGGACATGTGGCTCCTTCCTTCAGCGTCACCTGCAAAGTGGCAAAGGCCTAGAGCTGAGAGTAAAATTCAAAGGCACCGTCCCCAAGGAATTCATCTGAAATGCAAGAGCGATTGGACTAGGGCAGGTTTTGTTCCTGCATCCACAAGAATCCGGCCAGCACAGGGTCTTTCTTAATGCTGCTCACATACCCAGTTGAAATCGGTCTAAGCAGCTGGCTGGCACGACCTTTTTTTTTTTTTTTTAAATAAAAGAGCTTCCCACCCAGAGCATCTCAGACAATAGAAAATAGAGATATCAATTGAACGATTTGAGCTAATGGTAGTTTTATCTCCTTATAAACATTTTCTTATTAGTTCTTTAAGTGGTTAACATGAAACCCTTTGCAATACTTTCATTTGGGAGGACTTGGTAAAGTCATCCACTTGTCAGGTATATAACTGGAAGAATTGTAATACAAATATAAGTGATCATATTTTGGTCACATGTGGTTAATTTTCCTTAGATAAAACACTGAGGAACCCAATATGGAAATGTCAAAATTGCCTCAGAGTGAAACACTCAATTTGAATATTTATATACATGCTCCACGTTGAGGCAATCCAGCAAACTGTTTAATAAAGACAAAAGAATTGAGCTGTTTGTGCATTTTAATTTGCAAAACAAAGAACATCCCATAAATGTGATTTAGTTATATTATTACACACTTTAATTTATTATTCATGCATCTTATTTTCTATAACCCAAACAAGACATGTGTTGCAAAATATCAGCATTGCCACAATTCATACCATTTACAGTAAAACTTGGGTTAACTGGTTGGTACATAGTCAGGCTGCGGGGCCAACTGTAACAAGGGTGTGTGTATATACATGGAAGTGTGTGTGGAAGAGAGAGGATAATTTTATCAATAAAAGTAAAAATAAATGAAATAGGTCATGATGGAGAAAGGAATTAACTTTCTGAACACAGTGCCACTACCTACTATTTTCAAGTTTCACGTGCCTGTTTATCGTCTCCATCCTTAACTAGAATGTACACTCTATGGTAATCAAAGCCTTGACTCTCTCTCTCTCTCTCTCTCGCTCTCTCTCTCTCTCTCTCTCTCTCCTCTTTCCCATTGCCTCAACCAACACCCACCTCTTCGCAGGTGTTCAAACATCCAGAAGCACGAACAGCATCTCTTGCTCAGCGCACACCAGGCATTTGGGATATATATGACCAGTGAGACATTACATCACAAGACTGCAGGCCCCCAGTGGTCCTTAGACTCATTTGTGAGTGTTTTAGTTAGTTAATTAATTCATCTTAATTGTGACAAAGTAAACATACGCTTTACCACTATAGCCATTTTTAAGTGTACGATTCAGTGGCGTTAAAGTATATGTACATGGTTGTGCAAACACCACCTTCATTCATCGCCAGAACTTTTTTCATCTTGCTAAACTGGAACCGTACCTATTAAACTCCCCATTACTCCCTCCTCCCAGCCTCTGGCAACCCCTAAGTTACTTTCTGCCTGTGTGAATTTGACTACACTAGGCACCTCCTATAAGTGAAACCATACAGTATTTGAGTTTTTGTAACTGGCTCATTTCACTTAGCATGATGTCCTCAAGGTTCATGCATGTTGTACCACGTGTCAGAATTTCCTCTTTTTCTAAGGCTGAATAATATTCTATTGTGAGAATATATTACAATTTGTTCATCCGTGAACACATGAGTCGCATTGGGTTTCGATGGCATGTCCTGCCTGGAGTTTGTTTATTTGTTTAATATGTTGAATTCATTTCGAAAGTCCTTAGATAGGGCATGTCTTCTCCAATTCTTCTGCTCTCACCACCTTTCTTCTCCAGACGCCACCCAGATTCCCCATTAACTCCGTGTGTCCACATCTTTCAATGGAGATTGAATGATAATGATTATATTTCACTTGTTAACATTGGAATAGGAGTAATTCATATTGTAAATCAAGAATTATACTAGAGAAGAAGTTTCTACCTAACCGCTAGTTAATTTTGGTAAAAATTTAAGAAAACATTTATTTCTTGAGCTGTCCAGTCTTAATAGATAGAAATTTGATGGGCAGTCTCCTCTGACTGTTAAATCCCAAATTATTCTATATGATTCTGGTATGGTCACTGGCGTATTTGCACACAGAGCAAACTCTGGCAGAAATTAGGTCGGTGGCCAGAATTTGTTCTCCTTATTCATTCATGCAATCATTCAATACATGTTTATCGAGTGCCTATAATTTGTAAGGCTTCAAATTAGCCTGGCAAAAACTAGCATCAACAAAACCAAGAGTTTTGGCCCTTGCGATGCTCTCTGTTTCTAGGGGAGCCAATATTAAGTAAACAGTACCCCAAATAATGTAAAACTTAAACATGAAAGGTGCCAGGTAAAATCAAAACTGTGAAAGGCGTGTGAAGCTATAATAGCAAAGAGTAGTAGAATCTGAAACAGTCCTACATGTGGGTGGGTATGGGTGGGGGTTACAGGAGAGTGAGGATTCTTCTAAAATGAAGACAATGAGTATGCGCGTATGACAATTCATATGAAGTATCATGGGGGGGCAGTGATGATTGAGGTATTCTCATTTCTCTTCCTCTCCAGTCATTCACTCATCCAGTCAGTCAGTCATTTCTTTATTGAGCACCTACTATGTGCCTGACACAGTGTCGGGCGCTAGGGATAGAAGGATGAACCAGACCAGCATGGTCCTTACTTGGACAGAGCTTGCATCCTATTAGGGATACATACAAAAAAAAGAAACACAAGTAAAGTAACAAATGAAATCATGACAAATGCTTGTAGGTGTCGTGAAGAAAACCGACCAAGGCTAAAATAGAGAACAACATGGTGGGGGAGGCACTTTAAACAGGAAGGTCAGGTAAGGCTTCTTCGAGAAGGTAACATTTAGGTGCAGTTCAGAAACTCGAGAAAGAGCTGGTTGCACAACGAAACGGAGGGAACTGCATTGTGGCCATAAGGAACAGTATAAGTGAAGTCAGCAGTGAGTTTGGCAAATCTGTGTATTTGGAAGACCATGGCAACTGGAGAGCAGTTTAATTGTACTAGGAGGTTTGAGATGTACAGGAGCCTGCTAAGCCTTGGCAATACGTTTGTAGCTTTTTTCCTTTCTTTTTTTTAAATTTTGGACATAATCAGAGAAGTGACCCCATCTGATGTCTATCTGAGGAAGATTGTACTTGTTGCTGTGTGGGACACGGATTAACAATGCCATTTGGGATCTGCCCGAGTGAGAATGGCTGTGTCCTGGACTCTGCATTTTCATTGTCTTATTTTCATTAGATGGCCCTCCACCTGGAATGAAGGCCGCGTAAGGGAAGGACTTCTGTCTGTTTTTGTTCACTGCTCAGGGCCTGACAGTGCCTAGAAGGCAAAAGCTGGTAGTCAACAAATATGTCTTGTTATGAAGTAAGATACTCATCCCCGAAAAATAGCTCTTAAAATACTATTTACTTTAACACATCAAGGTAATGACCAGGGTAAATTTACTGAAACAATCTCCATGGTGGGGATTCTTATCATTTTCACTTGGCCAAAGAATTCTCAGCGAATATGCCGGCAGTCTCATTCTACTTTCAAGCAAAGATTTAATATCTAGAAGCAGCTGTAAGATTGCAGATCACTAAAGCTTCATTGCCTTTACAAAACAGACTACAAGGCATTTACTCGTGAGTCCTGAAATATTATCATAAAACTAAACCTCACTTGTCAAAACAAACAAGCAAAGTAAATTCCACAAGGCATTATAGCCTCAATAGCAACTGCATTATTTTTACAAGCTAATTCATAAAACCAGATAATTCATAACAGCACATCCTTTCCTAAACGTGAATGTAGGAGATTCTCTAGCATTAATACATCAGTGCAGATGTGTAAATAACTATACTGATCCTTCAATAAAAGTGTTTTATTCTCATCACTATTGGATAAATATGCCATCTGAATAATTTAGTTCTTCTTTCCCCTCTTGAAATAATCTTTCTGAAGATAAAAATTTAGATTCAGAAAATTAAGAAAAACTGCATTTGATTACAGTCTGCCAAACTTCAAAAGAAGAATATGAATGATAACTCATAATCATAATAGCAGGAATAATAAAGCATTTGGTATGGAAGGCTCACTACTTCACATATTTCAGTCTATTAGTCACCCAAACAGTTCCAATTATTCACGTATTTTGGCATTGTGCAAATAAAACATCTGAATGACTGATTACATTTTTTCCTCTTTCAAAGGTTTTTTTCTCAAAGTTATTGTAACTTAGAGAGAAGCGGCACTTTTAAAGAGTGCACAGCATGCTTTGATTTGATTTATTGTCACAGTAAAAAAATTGTCAGTCTTTAATCTCTCTTCTATCCTATATGTGCGTCGGATAAGTAAATCCTATAGATACTAATAAAAAAATAACACTCAATATGCATTTGATCATTTCCATTCCAAATCCCTTTCATATTCCAACTTGAGTAAATATAGAAAGAGCCAAACTTGTTTGAGATCCAGATGGAGTCTTCTAGAGAATCATACTTTCCATATATACGGAAAGTAAACTCATTATTATAAAATGTAAAAGTATATATCTTGATTGTTATTAAGGGCCCACAGGATCATATTTTCAGTTTTTGTTGACCAGAGTCTTTATCTGCTATCACTGGAATTTATAAGAGCTTCTATAATTAGAGTTGCTACTTTATACTAATACCAGCTTTGTTTCTAGGATTTAATCACAACTACAAATCTGCATCTGACAGGTGTAATGGGCCTTATTTCTTGATCTTTGGGCAACATTTGCATCATTTGGAAAGTAAATTGGTATTTCCAATTGAGATGATCATCTGCTTATAAAGAGGTATTTCAAACTAGTATCTAGTAGAAAGCATTTGACTAGCCTAAAATAGAGTATAATGTGTACCGTGGTATGGGGTGGGAGGAGCACTTGGAAAGATGACAGATTATTGAATTGAATTGTGAAAAGAAGAAACAGGATTTAAAGTAAGTGAAATTGGAAAGAAATGAACCATATCTGCAAGCACTCTCAAAATAAGTAAGACTCTATAACATAATGTGAATTTGTTCTTGAAAATACCTTGAAAGCTTTTGAAATTCTCTGATGGAAATTGCTATATGAGTACAAAGCATTAACATTATTAGTAATTATTATTATAAAACATTAGTAGATAATAGCAACACAGGAATTTTCAGTAAGTTTCACAAGTGTAAATATAGTGTATCCTGCTAACATTTTGACAAAATATATATATAAATGAACATATAGACCGATTGTTCTTTTTACTCTTTTCATACCTGAAAAATAAACACTACAACTGGATGAGTAAAACTCTCAAACGTGTCAAGTGGCATCAATTGCCTAGAAATTGGTTTCTTAAAAGAGCGAATGGTTTTTTTCCTAATGAGATTTCATTTAACCATCGTGTTGATTCAACAATCTCGTTTTTAGCTCTGAGTACCTTCCAGGCACTGTGCTAGGAACAGAGCACCCCGGGAGGCCCCCATCTTCTAGGAGCTAAGAGCGAATGTGGAATATTTACTAGTTTTATTGTTATCTGTTGTAGAAGGAATAGCATCATTATTAATATTCAATTGAGTCTTAACTCAGTAAGGGTAAAAAACACGAAATGTCTAATTTCTGTGATTGCAACCAAAGAAACTCCTGAGGTCCTTTGGATGGCTGGGGCAGGTGTTGGGATGGTTTTCCATTTCCTTTCCATGTAAAATGCATCTATTTATTATTAGATCTTGATGGAACAAGCTATTTCAAAGGGCCTCTTATTTTTAACAGTCCCTTATCTGGACGGAAATCTGGCCTCAGTGCGGTTTTTTAGGTGTGCCCCAGGCCCTAGGAGAAGTAAATCCAGTAAATTAAATTAAATCAATTAAAATTCAGCACTAAAGGGCCCAGGTAGAGCGGAACTCACGCGCGCGGTTCCTAGCTCAACTCCAAAAAACTTTAGGGAGGCCGAGGTCCGAGTCGACTGACAGGATAACGTATCCACAGTGACGACGGGTGTGTCGCCTCTGTCAACCACACCTATCGTTCAGATCAGAAAATCTCCCTCTAATCTGCTAGTTATCGCGGGCCTCTCTCAAATTTTCACTCCGGCGGAGGACCGAAGGCGTGAAGGATAACTGCAGGAAGGATGATGTATCATCCTTCCGCCGGGGGAGTCAATTCTCCCATGAACAGAGGAAAAACTCTGGTTTCAGAGCTCTCGCTACAAACACAATATGGACCAGCTGGCTGACTCAAATGCTGCCGTGAGCGAGAAAAAAAACGAAGCGGGGAAACTGTCATAACGTATAAACCAGGGTAAAGACTGTGGAAACCACAGGTTAATCTCACGACTCCACTAATTAGATGGCAACGCGGGGCTTTGTACTAAATCCAGGTGTGGAGAACTTGGCCAGCAATACCTGCACCAGAAAGTCCCAAGGAACTGGGCATTTGTTCTGCCAGAAGAAGCCAAGAGGTGGTCCTAGGTCCCTGTGTCAGCATAAGGAAGAGGAGCAAAAGCAGCGACGGCTGGACCAGTTGAAAGGGTCAGACAGCAGCAGGGGGATTTAGGTTCCAGTGGTTCCAGAAATAATCACTTGAACACATGCTCGGGGGCGGCCATCGGCCAGATATAGGTGACATGATTACTGCCTGGGCAGAGGAGATCAAGACCCCTGAAACCAGAGAATGCTGCTCAAGCCCCTCGGGAACCACTTGTCCGCAAGTCACAGTCCCATAAAACAAGAACCACATTCCGCTCCTGTCCTTACCTTACCCGGCCCCCGCCTTCTGCGGATCAGCCGCATCAATAACAAAGGCCCAGACCCCAGCGGAGAAGAAACGCAGGCTCCCAGCCCGTGATGGGTGCAAGGCCGGCGGTTCCGCGGGTCCTTCCTGTTTCTTTCTTGTTTTTATTTTCTTATTAGGAAGAGTTTCGAGGTTCTGCTTTTTCTTTTTCTCTCCTTAGGAAGAGTTGAATGGTTCCGATTCTTTGTATTTTGTGTGTGTGTGTTTGTTTAATAAAAGAAATGCAAAAAAGATAATTATAAATAATCATAAATAATTCAGAACAAGGCAGAAGTACATAAAATATAGAACGGCGCGGTACGACGTGGTGGCCCCTAGCCACTTGTGGCTCTTGAACACAGGAAATGTGGGTGCTGGGAATTGAGATGCCCTGTTCAGTCTAAGGTACACCTGGATATCAGAGACTTTGGATGAAAACAAGATTGCGAATATTATATTAGTTATAACTTTATACCGATTGTACGTTGAAGTGATAGTTTGGATATATTAGATTGAAAATATATACCATTAAAGTGAATACTATGTGTTTCTTTTCTACTTTTTAACCTGTTTAAATGTGGCTAGTCGAAAATCTAAAATTAAATATGTGGTTCCCTTATGTGCCTCTCATTGTAGTTCTGCCGAATTGCGCTAAGATGGAAGATGAAGTGGAGGA